>NC_081529.1:15115344-15417844 GCF_030273125.1 Centropristis striata | reverse complement strand
TAGGCTAAATTGAGGAGCATTCAGTACAGAAATTATTCAGACATCAAAGTAGTCAGCCACTTAACTGGAACCCAGCTAATGTCACTTAAAGTTAATGACATCCTTGAAGACAGCAAAGCTTGAGTTAGTTGTAGACTCTGGTTGGATGGAATAATTGGGAAAATGATATGTTGAACATAAATATGAAAGATATAATCTGACACTTTTTCCATGACACTTGCAGTTGGCATAATTATTTGTTCACATCACGAATGACTTGGCTTTTCTTCACTTTGAGTGTTGGCTGTGCAAAGGTCTCTGCATGCAGCGATATGGTAGTCCTCAAATTTTCTGTTCCTTTGGTATCACCTCTCAAATGTTTTTTCTTATTTGTTAATATTGATGGTTACAAGCTGCTGTTTGTTTTGAGTAAAAAATAAATAAGACTTCAGTATTTATCATAGGTCCCAGTGATGGATATTAGTTAGGTAATGGTTGAGTTTGAGACATTTAATCATGTTGTCATTTAAATACAGGAAGTATAAAACAAGGAAACTTTATGTTGCTGCAGTAATCTGTATTTACACTGGGTAGGATTACTCACTATGAAACTGAGAAAAATCAGCAGGCATACAAGTGCAAAAATATGATCTGCTGTTGATGGTAAAGTTTCCTGAATCAATATGTTTGTTGTCTGCACGCATGCTGAATTTCCATGAAGTGACTTGTTGCTTTTGTGGCCTGCAGAGACAGACTACAGGGGGGAAATGTGATGTGTGTGTTTCCATGTTAGCATTACTTTGTACCTAATTCCCAATAGTGTTTTTACTATACTCAGTCCTACCTAAAGCTTTGCATGAATGTGTTTGTACTTACAGTATGGGCTCATGTATTCACTTGGTCCCTCGGAGAGACTGTTTGAGATCTGGGCTGGCCAACACAGAGATGGACAGAGGAGGACAAGAATAACAAAGACAGAGCCTTGGCAGGCAGAGACAGAGAGATTCTCACAGCCTGTGGAGAGCATCATACACTCAATAGACTGAATGAAAAAGATCATGAGGGGGAAATGTGATTAGAAAAAAAATTAGTGGAAGTTTGAAGAACAAGGGAAGGAAGCCAGTATAAAGCGGTATCTTATAGAGTAGGCGGGGCCATCAGGATGGAAAAATGTAAAAAGGAAGAAAAGCCAGTGAAAAGAGAAAGAGAGGGGTGAACAGATGGAGTGGGCTGGGACTATTTCGGTGCACGATGTGATTATCAGCATGTGGTTGCAGTATGTTACAGCTGACACGGTATATATACCCTTCTGACTCACTGACTGGCTGTTTGGACAGTCTTTCCATTCATGACAAGACAAGAGTCCGTTAGAGGTCAGCAGCCCTCAGAGGTGGTGCTGTTTCTCACACCAAAGTGGTTTAAACTGAAGTGGCTGATTGTCCATGTGTGTGTCGTGTCTCACCTTTCATGCTTGTAGGGCAGGAAAAGCCTCGGCACATACAAAACAACTATTTTAATCCCATTTTTTTAACACCTTCTCAAACGTTTAATGGTAGCCTTAACTGGTAGCAACACATTTGTTTTTAGAAGTAACAAGTCAGTCAAAATGTGTGAATTTAAACATTGTGATTCAGTCTTCTCCACCTCATTTGTCTTGTGAAGTTGAATAGTAGTAGAAGTAGTACTCAGTTCCTCTACCTATGTTAAAATACGAATACAACAATGAAAAATACAATTTAAAGTTCTGTATTCAAAATCCAAAGAGAAAAAAAAGCATTTTTAAGCTAAATGTAGTAAAAACACTCATTCTGCAGAAAAATGGCCTTGTGATCAGTATATTATTATATATGAGGCTGTTAGATTAATATTACTGAAGCATTAATGCCTAAGTGAAACTGTAGCTGGTTTAGATGGAGCTAGTTTTAACTACTTTTTTTATACAGTTCTGCAGATGCTCCGGCTCAGAATGAGGCCACAGAACTTTTCTGTAGATTTCAATTTTTGAGACATGACAAAGGCCAAAATGTGGCCTTCAACAGTAAAAGGCAAGGCTTGTTTTATATATAACCGAAAATGCCTTTTGTTCTTTGATTTTGTGCGAAATTTGCGAAAAGGCTTTTAGTGTGTCTTAATTCCTGTTGGCAAGCACATTGCTCTGTCATGTTAGACCAAAAAGTTGCCGTTTGTATTGCCATCATAAGTGATTAGTTAACCAACAAACTCATTTCAGCAGCTGGCTGACATTGTGGAATGCTTCAAACAACCACTGCTGTAAAGTTTGATTGAATGCATATAATCCTCAATTGTCTTACCTTTGTGTGCAAGTCTGAACTGGGACACTTTTTTAACAGCAGTGATGTATAATGTCAATTTCAAAGTGATTATAAAAGAATACGCCAACTGTCGCCACGGTGACTGCCACATACTTTTTTCCAGAGCGAAAACAGGATTACAAACTGAAGCATTTGCTATCTTGCGGCCCCTACTGGCTTAACAGTAGTAAGGAGTCAGGAGTTAAATATGGCATAAAGCCACAAGAGGTCATTACAGTCATGTGCACAAAAAATATTAAACTGATGGGTCCAGTAATATGCAAGATCATCTGCTTGGTGGAGTAAGCGGTATGTTGTATTTTTTTTTAGCTTATATGTTTCTTAATGCAAAATGTTAATCTGAAAAAGTGCCTTGTAACTAAAATTGTGAAATAAATGTAAGTCTTAGTTCAATATTTCAATCTAAAATTCAAGTTGAGTAGAGTTATGAAGTTGCATGAAATGGAAACACTCAAGTACTTCAAATTGTGTAAATGTATTCAGTGACATTCAGCCTCTGGTTACATATATCCCATGTGTTTATCCCATGGGACAGAAGAGTACTGCACTCTGCAGGCTCCACCTGTGAGCATGCAGTGCCTGTTCTCAGTGGCTACTAGTGTACCATCACATGGCTCAGCTCTGGTGTGGTCCTACCCATGCAACTTTCCCTGCATCCAGATCAAGCTGTTGCTGAGGCAACAGGCAGCGCCATGATACTGTATATAGCATCTCTTCTTAATGGAGGTTCTGGTGGAAATGATCTCTGGGCTTGCTGACAGAAACATACAGCAAAGTGAAGCATAGCAAAACATGTTACAATCATAACAATTTAATGTAGGCTGGAGTTTCACTGATGTAGAAATTTGAAGACTGATAGCAGAAGTTGTAGCCACTCTGAAGTTTTGATCAGAAATTCAGAAATAGAAGGCTGCAACTCAGGATTATATATTAATAATCATTTAATTGTATAATTACTTTTCTCAGTAAATTGAATAAGTAAAATTTTAGAAAAAAGTGAAAAATGTTATATTTCCACAGAGCATAATCATAAATCTAAAAAGTTGTAGAATACTTTTCTATCAATCAACTAGACGATTACGTTTTAATTGCAGTGTTACAAAAGTTATTGTTTTCATTTGAGATTTGAATGATATCTACAATGTCAAACCAGGCTTCCTATAGAACCCTTTTTTGGTTTTGTTTTAGACACTTTTGTAAAGATCTATACTAAAGCTATAAATCGGACAAACTGCATAATATCCATTGTATTAAAGTTGACAGACCTGTGTGTCCTGTCCTAGATTAGTTAGATTAGTCCTTTATTTATTTTTTAAACAATGTATAATTAATAAAAAGGGAATGGAAATATTACTGCTCTGAGCAATTAAATCTGACAAAAAACATTCATCATCATTTAAAGATACATTTGAAGAATAACAAGTAGCCTTACATACAATCAATAACTTATAAGACAATATATCACATCTTGAAAGAGTGAACAGTATTTTATACTTACAAACAAAGAGAAAAATCTAAATTGAAGTGAGTTTGTTTAATGCCAATGTACAGAGGGCTGGTTTCACTGGGGAAAGGAAAAGGAAAAACAACACCTGCCAGGTAAATGCTGTGTTTGATGGATTTTAAAACTCAACTTTTCTCCTATTATCTCCATTGATTAAGACAAAGGGTGAATGCAGACATGCAAGGGTGCATAGTACATGTCTACCTTGTCTTCTGTTTTAAGTTATGTCTAACTCTCTCTTCTCTATCTCTTGTCTGTTAGTGACTATATAATCAAAGAGAAGACGGTGCTTCTACAGAAAAAAGACAGCGAGGGTTTTGGCTTTGTGCTGAGAGGGGCCAAAGGTAAGAAATGTGACATAAATACAAACATTCTGTTTTATAATCACACTAATTGATTTAACTATGATAGTCCTAATAATACTGTACCACAAGCATGATACATTTTCATATTTTCATGGTGTCTCCAGCTCAGACTCCTATCGAGGAGTTCACCCCCACCCCGGCCTTTCCAGCCCTGCAGTACCTGGAGTCAGTGGACGAGGGAGGCGTCGCCTGGAGAGCCGGTCTCAGGATGGGGGATTTCCTGATAGAGGTGCTGCTATGATTTACCATGGCATTATGGGTTGGAATTGAAAGAACTGACAGATTAAATGTAAACATTTCTGAACCCATTATCCAGAACTAGAAGGGCACTCCTCGCAGACCTCCATCGAGGCCATGTACTATCTCGCAATGTTAACAAAAGTGAAGAATAATTTGTGTATTTGCCCTGTGATTTGGATCTACTCCAAAATGTAATTGGGTCTCCCTTTCACCAAGTTTCAAAATCAGGCCAGTAGTTTCTTCACAATCACAAACAAACTAACAGCCTAAAACATAAACTTATTGACAGAGTCACTAAATGTTTAATCCAGATCTGAATGTTTTTTCAATGCAAGATGTTTTACTTTATAAAACCAAAAACAATATTTTGTTCTGTTGCTCAAAGCCTCACTTTCCACCAAAGTTAAATGAAAAGCTGTTTTTGAGATACTCACTGTCTCTCTGTCTGTCCCAGGTCAATGGTCAGAATGTAGTGAAGGTTGGTCACCGACAGGTCGTCAACATGATCCGGCAAGGTGGTAACAGCCTCATGGTCAAGGTTGTTATGGTAACCCGCAACCCCGACATGGAGGAGGGTTCGAGGAAGAAAAGTAAGAATCCATCTATTACACTCTGGGGTGTCACTGTACTGCAGCTGACCTGAACCTTGTTCCTGGAATGCTTGCTGACCACTGCTGCCTTTGTCTGTTCCTTCCCTTCAGTCCCCCAGCAGAGTAAGAGGCTGAGCACTCCGGCAATCGCCCTACGATCCAAATCCATGACTTCAGAACTGGAGGAGATGGGTAAGAAGTTGGCTTAGATTAATTTTTTGGGGGGTAAAAGGAAAAGGAGTACAAATAATGAAGAAACAGACAGACAGTGAATTGTAGATAAATAAGGAGAGCGCTTTAAAGCTGAAGAGGGGGAGAAAAAGTTCCAGGGAGAAATAGATTGAGGTGATAAAAGAAACAGTGTGAAACCAAGGTGTTGGGGGTTGCTAAAGATGCTGAAAGTGTGAAGGGGAGTTGAGCTAGGGCTAAATTTAGACAGAAAGAAAGTAGAGAGGGAGAAAGTGTAGTTACTTGGTGACAGAAAGAAGAGGGAAAGAAAAAAGAAGATTGGCTACCGCCATGGATGACGGTCTCAATGCATTTCACTGTTCTTTCAGAGGTTCCACACTGTCACTTCCAGCACCCCCACTACAGGTAACCCCACCCAGAAAAAGTGTCGCCATCCACCCTGTGATCCCTCTCTCACTGCCCGCCTCTCTTACCTCTTACCCCCCTGCACCCCCCACTGCTCCCTGGCCCGCCCACAGCTTTAACCCCGGCGCCCACAGAGCAGACAACCAGCCCCTCTGCTCAACACACAAACACACACACACACACACACACTCAGCAAGTATTTGTTGCCAAGGTAACACTGCAGGGGAATGGGCGTCACCTGAGAAGAGTTTTCCGGGTGCCACAAACATCACGGCGAAGTGTCTGGTCTTCATGTATTAGTGAGCAAGTTGCAAAATATATGTCCTTTTTTTTTGTTGATATCTTTTGTTCAGAACACGTTTGATTCATTTGGAAGAAATCACACCCAGGATAAAATTATTGAGATGAGTAATTTTTTTTAGAAAAAAGAAAAAACAACTTTGTTCCAGGTCTGTTGCTATGGTAACAGCATTATGTGTGGCTATGCTTATGCCATCTCTATTTGAGGCAAAATAGTGGGAGGAGAGTGCATGGTGAGGGTCAACACCCCCATTTGCAGATCAGAATGTTGGACGGCGTTTTATTGCTGATTGGGTTACATTTCTGAACATTTCTAGTGTTTTCAGGTGCTGTAGCTGTCACTGCTGTCTTATTCTGAGCTTGCCCAGTGAGTAATTGATGATGTATGAAGGCTGATGACATGTGGAGCTGCTGGAGGGGAGGGGAGTCTGCAGGGCTTCATCAGCTGGTCTCAGATCTTATTTAAGTAGTTTCTCTTACAAACAATGCCTGGAAGTTGCCCAAATCAAACCACTGCTGTAAGTCAGGATCAGACTAAAGTTTATTCTGAGTGTAGAAATCAGCCCTTTGCTTTATTCCTCCCCCATCTTCTCCCCTCACCTGCCTCCTTTCTGTGGTGTGACCTCACCTGACCAGCACAAAGCATGAGCGCCCGGTTTGAAACACAGGTGCCAGTTTCCTGAACTCTCAACCCCCCTCCCTCCCACCTTTAATGCTCACTATACACAATATTATCTTACCCCTAGAACTGTTTGTATGCAGTAATACTGTATGCATCATCTCAATACAGAGATTATCACTACAACAAACTTAAAGGTGCTATGACTTAAACCATTTTATATTTTACAATACAGTGTAGAAATTTGGTAGGAACATCTGCTGGATAGCTTTCTGACAAAAAAAAAGAAAAGAAAAAATGATGATGACCTTATTTTATGAACTATAATACTACATCATCTGCAAAGGGAAGCCATGTTTTTTTGGATGAATGTGGTAATTATTTTGAGAGAAAATAGCATTAACCATGTTGTTGTTTTGAAATTGTAGACTAGCCTCATCCTCATCATACTGAGGTATTTAAGTGAATTTTTGTGATATGCAGATGTAAAAGTGCCATAAAAACTAATCAGCCAGGCAGATAGTAGCTTATTGCAGATGTATTGTACCGTGTATATTTCTCAAAAAAATTCAGTACACAAATGCGAAAGTAGGTTTTTCATTCAGAAACGGTTACGATGTTTACGTCCACAAAATATTTCGAATTTTGACAAGACAATATTCTTCCTAAGCTTTTAACATGGCTAATGAAAATGAATATTCCACCTATATATTCCTGTTTTACATGCAGCTGTGCATACTCCAATTGTAGGCTGTGTGTGACAGGGTCAATGCTCTAACGTGGTTTATCATGTCAAAATATAAAAAAGTAGAGCTGAGCTATTCTTTGCTTGTTTGCATCAAAAAAGATTTATTTCAAAGTTTTCCCACGTTGGTGCAATTGTTCAACCGTGCAAACACAGCCTCCATCTTTCATTCCCCCAACAAGTGTCCTGAAAAGGTTGGCATTGTAATATTTGCGTGTGCATCTCGACCCCAGCCTTGCAAACAGCTGACTGTGAACAAGAAAGAGACCATGTGTTGCAAACTGCTGTAAAACCTCCAATAAAAGTGCATGTTCCAAATGTTCTGTATGTCCAAATATGGCCCTAAAACCAAAAGCATTGGTCTACCTTACAGGTCTTATTTGTACACATTCAGAATAAGGCCGTACTCTGAATATCAAAAGGAGTATGCTGTTTGCATGACCCGAATCAAATGTGGAATACTGGCATTTTTGGAATGAAATAAAAAGCATTTACTAGTTAATTAAAATGTCCCATTTAGTGTGTATCTTGGTTACAAAATTTAATCAGGGCTCAGCATCAATAGTGTTTGGTTATATAATGTGTTTAATATTTAAAGAAGATGACTATAGGTCAATATATTTTTTTATAAGAAGTCCCCTATATTGATATCAGTACCGGCCTAAAAAATCTCAGTATTGTGTGGCTTTAATTAAAAATGAAAGGTTCAGTTTAATGCAATATAAAGTGTTTTTATTAATAAATATCCCAAGTTCCATGTGATGTGGTTGCTTAATTTGCAGTAACACAGCCTATAATAACTTAGAGCCTCTTTGCTTTTGCCTCCTTCTGGATCAAGGTGAGAGGAGCACAGTGTGTGATGAAACCATGTCAGCCCCTACCATATGCTTATTCTAATGCATTAGAATTCATTTAGCTGTGACGCCTATTAAACTATCTCACCTCTGTGATTGGTGCAGTGTCCCAGTTCACCTAGAAGTCATGCTGCAAGATAACAAGGACATTAAAATGGAAATGATCCTGCAGTGCACAAATTGTTGTTTTCCCGACACTAATTTCAAGTGTTGTTTAAATATGTTTGGACACATGTTTCAACAAAACCATGGCTTAATTTTTGAAAGGATTTGTGCAGTGCAGTTGCAAGTAAGAGATGAAATAAAGACAAGTTCAAAACCCTTTCATGCTTGGTTTAACCATCGGACAATAAAATTTAATTTCTGTTTAATTAAGCTCAATAAAATACACATTATGAAGTATAACTGCTTGAGTATGAGTTTGGCAGATAACCCCATTCCTATTCAGTCCACACACACAAGCTCACTCACACCAGTGGATGCAACCACTAAAGGGTCACCTTTAATTCCTCCTCTTTGCTCCCTTGTAGACTTGTCCCTTTACCGTTCACTGGGCTAACCACTAACTCTGTCTTTTCTTTGTCTCCTTTGTCCCCACTTCACCGCTGGCCTGATCCTAACCATTTAACAGTGGAGAGAGGTGGGAGTCAGCCTCAGACTAATTCCACATTGTGTGTGTTCAAGTGTGTGAGAAAGAGTGAAAGCAAGCAGCATACTGTATGTGTGTGCAGCATATTTACTGTAACATAAGTGTGCATGCTTCAGCTGTCTTAAAGTGTGGGTGTGATGTACGTTCTTTTAAATCGAAGATCGAAAAAGCCTGGCGCGGTGACTCAGTTTGTCAGGCTCCGGTGAATATGATTAGTATTCACTGTAACAACGCTATCACACTTTCACTCCTGCCAAAACTTAAGTCTCCTTTTGTCCTCCTTCCAGCTGCTACCCCTTGGAAAAAAAAATCAGGTATGCTCTGGTACACTCTCGCTTAAAGCATTGTATTTATGTCTGTCCAAAATGACTTGGCACTCACCGCTCAGTCACTTATTTGGCTTATTCTGAATTTCCTCTCTTTTAGAATTCGAATCCTCACAAGTTACAGAGAAGAAGAGGACAGTCTATCAGATGGCTTTGAGTAAGGGAGCTCATGTTTGTCAGTGGATGTTTCCTGAATATCTTCCTCTCTTTCTCATCCACCTTCATCAAGTGTGTCCCCTTCCACACATTGTTTCCTTCATTATGTTGCTGTCCGTTTTTCTGTTTCATTGGCGTATGTCTCTCTCTCTCTCTCTTTGTCTTTCTGTCTCCATCTTTTTTCTCTCAGATAAACTAGATGAAATTCTTGCAGCAGCTCAGCAGACAATCAGCACCAATGAGGCACCGGGGACACGGGGACAGGGGCCAAAAAGAGACAGGGGGCGAAGTTTCTATGGCAATGAGGTGTGTATTATGAAATATACTACAGTATTTTGTCCTTAGATATGTGTGTGTTCCAGTGTTGTCTGGATTTGTAATCAGGTTGGGAAGCAACACTTGATGCAACCATTATAGTGGTTCCTACAAAGTTCCCCAGCAATACATTTTGAATGTAGCTTAGGGGTGTGCCATATCATATTGTTCACGATTATACCGGTTTATTTTTTTTATGAGTAAAAAAAATGCATATCATGATATTTGCAACATTCCTACTTCTTGCCATAGTGGCGTAAGGGTTTCCGATCAATTACCTAGACTGTGGCGGCCCACCAGAGTCTCATGTGCTGCGCTAACGTCACATTTCAAGCTACTGAAAGTATATCTACACTATTCATAATATAAAGTTATTTTGCACTGTGTTTCTGCTCACCCTTGAGTTAGTCAAAACCCCGATCCACACCTCTCCCTCCTCCTCTGAGACATGCATGCGCATTCGCATTGCTGGACCCCCCAGATGGTTATTTTTCATTATTTGCTAATACTCAAGAGTCAAGAGTAATTTTTTTGTATTTGGCATCTGTGGAGATTTGCACCTTACACTACATTTTTGTTTATTTATACAGACTAAAAAAATCATATTTTCTATATATTTTTCACTATTTTGCAATACTGTCAAGAATACCGTTATCGCAAAAATAACCTGAATCAGAATCAGAAAGCCTTTATTGTCATTGCACAGGGTAGTACAACGAAATTTGCCATCAACCCGTCCGAAACGTATAAAAAACACACAATACAATATGACAGAGGTGAACAGGACAGGAAGACAGGATTGAAGAGAAGAGAAGTGAAATATTGTGATAATCTTTTAGGGCCATATCACCCACCCCTAATGTAGCTACATACTTCTGAAACATTATACCTCGCCCTAACAAAAACAAACTACTATAAAATTAAATTGAAACACTGAAAAGCTGAAATTAAACCTTAATATACTAATTAAACCATACTAGCAAACTCTGAAAACTTACTAAAACTAAACTAAAAAATAAAATCTATTAAAACCTTGCCTCATTTCTACATCAAAAGTGAAAGACTGAGACCCACAGATTTCTTGGTATTATCACGTATTATTATAACACAAGGTTAAGACAACACAAGAGGCAATTTTTACATTTGTGTGGAGCAGAATATGTAGTCCTTAGATCTGTATCATGTCATCGGTAATGTCATTTAAATGCATAAAAATGTTGAAATATTTACTTTACCAGCGAGTGAGTCAGTGTAAATAATAACAAAGATTTTATTATTGATTAAGTTAAAAACTATGCAAAGGAGTCACTCATACACAATGTTCTCTTTTAGCTTATTTCAGTTCTCCGGCCCACACATACTGTACGATTGAGTCTCATGACGGTCTCCACTTTCTTTCACGTGCTCCTTTTTGGCATTTCAGCCAAACTACGGGGATCAGTCCGGGATGGGGATGATGTCGTCAGGGTTGGGCATCGGCTTTGAACGTGGCCAGTACACCTCAGGTCATGGCCCACCGCACGGTATGCTGCGGCAGAAATCCATCGGTGAGGCTGTCTGTTTTTTCTGTCTGCCCCTCCTTTCGCCTGTCTGTCTGTCCTCTGGACCAGTAGAGGTCTACGCTGTGCTGACCTGTTTGTCTGTGGCCAACACTGTCTTGTCTTTGGCCAAAAGTGTGCACACTTTGTATCTGTATCTGTAGCTAATTGTATGTTATACACTAACCTGTTACTTACTATACTTACTATACCTGTACTGAAAACTTTTGTTTGTCTTATGCTCACCCTACTACTGTTTGTTATATACAGTAGCGTCACTAATCCCCTTGTTTTATTCTGATGGATTATTTTCTGGTTTGTTGCTTAGTAAAGCTTTGCTAACTCTCCTCCTGAAATTGCTCTCTGGTGACCAACAAAACAAATGCTGCTGCTGTGATGCTGCCCAGTTGCTACTTGTTTGTGAAATATATCGCACTAACTGACTTACCTACTAACAGACATAAGATTGGAGGACAGACTCGTTGGCAGGTAGACGGGCAGTCAGATTTAGACAGACACTCTCATAGATTACCCACAGCTCTCCTTCTTTCTGGCTCCATTACTCTCTACTCTTATTCGCTTCTTTTTCTCCTTTTCTTGTTCTCACTCTACACCATCTGTATTACCTCTGAATCTCTATTTCATCCCAATTTGTTTTTTTTCTCCATTTGTGGATGCTGTACTGCAGGGGTGCCTGAAGAGGAGAGGCAGTATCTGCATCCTCCAGCCATGAAGTTTGCTCGCAGTCTGTCGGTGCCCGGCCCAGACGACATCCCTCCCCCTCCCACCACAGCGCCACCAGACCCTCCATTCTCTTCTGCTCCACCACTAGGTTGGAGAGCAAAGTCATCCCAGCAGCCCTCTGTCTCCGTGTCCCAGTCCACATCCACCTCTGCACACTACCAGCCCTACTCCCAGTCAGTGCACTTCACCCATGGCGGCAGGGAAAGGGCGGGTGGTGCCAGCACAGGCCCCAGTGGTGGAGCGGTGGACCACACAACTTCATATGCACATGCAACTGCCCATACTGCTCAAAGCAGGACTGCTTCGCGGAAGGTTGCCTATTCTGGGGAGCCTGTTGGAGCTGGTTTAGGAGCTGGTGGAGGGGCCAAGGCAGCAGGTCTTAGGAGAGGTTACAGCACCGCTGTCCCCCCATCCAGCATCGCCACTGTAATGCCCCAGCAACAACAGACTACCCAGAGTCAACCCCAGCGAGCAGACCGTAGTGCAGCTGGGGGTGGAGCAGGCGGTCCGAAAGGAGGAGCCCGGAGAGGTAAGGGCCCCCTTGTAAAACAATCCAAAGTAGAGGACCTGCGCATGGCCCAGGGTACACTGGGGGACAAAGGCTCGATCGAGAAAAGCTCCATCCCCATCCCCACCATTATTGTCAAGGCCCCTTCAACCAGCAGCAGTGGACGCAGCAGCCAGGGCAGCAGTGTGGAGGCAGACGTTCCTGCATCAGGGGAGACAGATGAAGCCAAAACACCCCATGGTCCTCCTCCCTCCACTCCTGCTCCACAGCCGCCCGCCCCACCTTCCATCCCAGCACCGCCGCCTCCGTCCTTGCCCTCTATGCGAGCCCAGGAAAATCTGGACTTTACCAGCCAGTTTGGGGCTGCCATTGTTGGCGCAGCTCGCCGAGACAGGGAACGGTTTCATGAAGCCCGCAGAAAGAGTGCCTCCTTGTTCATGTCTGCTGAGGAGGATGTGAGTCTTGGGGGAATGAGTGATGGATTAACAAGGACTCAAGTGTCACAACAACAGCTTAGCACACAGGCTGAAAGTTCACGGCTGCGCCCGTCCAAGTCTATTGATGAGGGCATGTTCTCTGGGGACACCTTTATCCATCACACCCGCAGCATGCCTCCAGCCTTTGGCCTACCTGAGTACTCGTCACCTGCCCTGGACTATCAGCCTAAATCTGTGCCTACTGACTTGTACACAGCAGCAGGCAGACAGTCAGCACCGTCCAGTACCACCACCTTCATTCACCCTCTAACAGGAAAGGCTCTTGACCCCACATCGCCACTAGGCCTTGCCCTGGCAGCCAGAGAGCGTGCACTGAGAGATGACAGCAGGTTAAGGAGGGACACAGGGCACCACTTTACCCGCCAGATGTCGAGTGTGGTGTTTCCTTCGTCTACTGTCACCTCTCAGCCGGTGTCATCTGCTGCCCAGTCCTCAAGCTCTTACCTGGTCACATCGTCTTCTCTGGCTGCTACCACGGCCAGTGTCGGCCGCCCACCCTCACCCAGAATCCTCAGAGGAGTTGGGAGTGTGTGGAGCGAAGAAGCTAGTGGAGGAGAGAGGGAGCGGGAAGGAGGAGGGGCTCGTGAAGGGCTTAGAGTTCGCTTCTCTGAGGACAAAACGGTCCACACGCACCACTACCAGTCTCAGCCGTATCAGCCAACATTCAAGGAGAGGGAGCGGGAGAGGTCGAGGGAACGGGAAAGGGAGCTGTCGAGAGAAAGAGAGAGGGACAAAGAGAGAGAGAATTACATGAGAAGGGCAGAGCAGGCAGCTGCCAATGCAGCAGCTGCTGAAAGCTCTGCTCAACAGGCATCCCAGTCTCAGCCACCTAGGAGGCCCTCTTTTCTCAGGATGGAAAGTCAAGCTGATGCGTATATCTTGTCCCTCACCCCTCCCTCTCCTCCACCTACCGGTACCCAGCAGACAGCAAGTACTACTGGGAGCACTGGGAGTGGCCTGATGGTTCTTCCTCCCCCTGCCCCCTCAGTTGATGCTGACGATGAGTTTGTCTATGCGGATCCTCTCCCACCTCCATTACAGTTTGCTAACAGCTTCGACAGGGGAAATGGGGGACTATCAGGGTACTCACAACACGGGATGCGCCCCAACAGCCTGACCTCCCGCCAACAGCAGGTCCCACCCCCTCCACCTCCACCGCCTCCTCCACCACCACCTCCTCCACCTCCCCAAAAAGAAACATTTGGAAGTGGGTTTCCTGCTCATACACCCCTGCCCTCACCTCAGGCAGGGGACTCCACCGCCTCCAGCCTCACATCTTATGACAGTGAGGTGGCGAACCTGACTCAATCTGCTCCCTCTCCCTCTCAAACGTCACCCAACCCCCCGCCCCCTCACTCGCCGTCCACCCTGCAGCCCACCTCAACAGCGGGACCTCCGCCTCCCCCTTCAGTTTCACCACCGCCTCCCCCTGGATCCTATCACAGACCCTTCTCTATGTCCCACCCCCACCACCTTTACAACAGCTCTCATACATCTGGGCGATCTTCCCCCACGCCTCCCCCGCACACAGTCGCACCGCCCCCAGCCTATCGTGGACCCCCAGTGCCCTCTTCCACTGCTGCCACCTCTGCTCCACTTCGGGGCCCTGCCTCACATGCCACGACCGCTAGCTGTGCCGCTACAACCACCGCTGCTGCCACCACAACAAGCACCTCCACTCAGCTCTACCACGAGCGCACACACGCCACACATACGACATCCTCCACCGCCATCACGGGCAGTCGCAGGACAGGAGAGCACCACCGCCCTCCCCCCGCTACCAAGAAAGGAGAGTCCCAGGAAACGGTGGTGGACTCTGGGATTGAAGAGCTGGACAGCCGCAGCAGCAGTGACCACCACCTGGACAGCATCCTGGCCAGTGTCAGGGCGGACCGGCTGGAGCGAGTGGAGCGAGGAGGGCGGATGGGAGGGGGAGGCGGGGCAGGGGATTCAGAAAGGGGAGCAGATTTTCTGGAGTCTTACATGAGCTACCTGGACGGACAAACTTTTGAGATGCAGAATGCAACAGCAGCAGCCTCCACCTACCCAAAAACCAACAGGTTCAGAGAGGGTGGTCGCACAAATGACCTACACAGACAGACCAGCACCGCGCCTGCATCCTTTCACTCCCACAGACGACGGGAGGAGCATGAAGAGGACGAAGAGGGAGTAGATGAAAGTGGCCGGGATGGGTATGGGGTGAGGGACATGCAGAATTTGGAACGTCCCATTTCACCGTACTTTGAGCGCCCTCGCACTCCTGAGATGAAGCCTCTCTGGGGCGAGGGGCAGATGGCCGGTGATCAGTCCGGGTCACTTTTAGAGGGGAAGAAGATTTACCCTCCTGCATCCAGTATGAAGCCCAGCATCATAAATGAGCTGAGCAGTAAACTGCAGCAAAGAACAAAGGACAGCTGGAGCAGCCAGAGACCAATGAGCAGACACAGGTACACATCAGTGAAAACTTTGGCTTTATGATTGTCAGTGTCACAGCATGAACTGCAGTTTCTGTTGATGATGATGCACGGCATTGTCCAACTATTCATCTGTCACCTGTGTGAGCCTATCAGTGTGCAACCTCTGTGTTCTTTACCTCCCACATTGAATGTTCAAGCCTTCCGTGAAAGACTGTGTACTGTCTGTTTATGTCTTGTGTAAGTGTTGTCTATACTGTGTAAACCTATCCTTTTATTTTTCTGGCTTTTTCCATGTGTTTCTCTCAGAAGCAGAAACAGGTAATAGAGCCACTTCCACTCCCTTTTTTTCTGTCAGGAAGAACATAAAACTTTGACACTTGCTTCTATATACAGTCTGTTGTGAGCAAGTGTGTTGGGCAAGTTAATTTCAAAATGGAAATGTGTCATTTTAAAGTAATTTGTTACTTTAAAATATTACTGTCTGTGTCGGGTAATGTGTTGCATTTGTGTTACTTTCATGAAAAATAACTGCAGAAATATGACAAGGTGTATGACAAGTGCAATGGGGTTATGTTTCATGAAGAGTAATCAAAGCGCATAAAATCAAGTTTATTGCAGTTCGTTACAAAATCCAGAGGGTGTGGGTCCACATAGTGTTTTCTCTGGTGTTTCGATGACAAAAATATGTTGACAAAATAAATGTCACCGTTATTGAATCATAGACTAAAATAGTCCCTTTGCCTTTTATTATCTAATTGTTTGAGATTGCTTTTTCACCATGAGCACCAACCAGAGGATGTTTTTTTTTCTCAAAATTTGAATGGATTATCTTGTCACCGCTCAGATTGACAGCCTAAGAGCAAGTAGGATGTATGTTACTTGGCAAAGTAACTAATAATATTTCCAAAATGCTATTTGCAACACATAACGCGTTATGCCCAACACATATAATGTCAAAGTTGATTTTAGCTGACACACAATAAGGATGTTGACAGTATAAAATTATTTTACTCGACAAGTTGTAAAAATAGCTGGACAATGTTTTAGCAACATTTCCACTAATGTTTGGGCATGTTTTTTATGTTATTGTTTTCTGTTTTCTATAATGCTTTTATCTTTCTTTCCATCCACAGATTTTCAGAAGACTCAGCCTCAGCTCTCAGCCCCCCCTCAGCTCGATCCCAGTCACCATCTCCGATTTCATTATCACAACCATCGTTATCCCCGTCCCCTACCCCTGCCTCTCAGTACCCTAACTGGGGACGATCCCCCTCTCCTCAACCTCCCGCTGCCTCCCAGCCTCCACGTTCCCATTCCCCGCTGTCACCGACAACTTATTCCCCTTACCCCACTTCCCCCAAACACAGACCTGTATACCGGACCAAAGCCCTAGAATTCCAGTTCATCCCCAGTCGAGAGTCCCGTAAAGCAGAATCACACATGTTGCAGCGTAGGCGAGCACCCAGCCCCCTCATCTCCCCGTCAGAAAGGCCCAAGCTGGGTCCACCACGGCCATCGTCCCTTCCGCTCCTCCCCACCACACCTCTATACAGTGCCATGTACGACCTCCAAGGTTCAATCACACCGCCATCACCTGGGAACCCTCTTGGAGATCCTTACTTCTCGCCCTCTCCTCCACTGTTTGCCCCATCTGGTGCCCCTCCTCCTCCAAACTCCACTTTAGTTGTCTCTCGATCCCTGTCTCCAACTCACTTCCTTTCCGGGACCTCTTCTCCGCCCCTGCACCCTCTCCCTCCACCTACATGCCTGAGTTACCCCCATCTACCGCCCCCTTCCCCTACAAAGCCTTTTGCCTCCAAGCCGCTGCCCTACTGGACCAAGTATGATGTTGCAGACTGGCTAGGATACCTCAACCTGGGTGAGCACAGAGAGCGCTTCCTGGACAACGAGATTGACGGCACTCACCTGCCCTCCCTAACCAAGGACGACTACTTGGATCTGGGTGTGACACGTGTAGGCCACCGCATGAACATTGAAAGGGCCCTGAGGACCGTAATGGACAGGTACGGCTGAATTTTTTATCAGATTTAATGTTGACCTTTTTTTTCTCCAACATTCTGTATAGTATGCAATTTTTTTTCAATTTTGTGGTGTTTTGACGATATAACAAAACATATCTTATTTTAAAAGAATCAAATCTAGCCTCAAAAAAGAAAGCAAAATACACGAACCTCACAAACCCACGTAAGCAGGATAAAATTTAACTCAACTTTATTTTATATACAGCAGCATACAACATTGAGCTTAAGTGCTGCAAATTACTAGCCTGGCTAACACCAGACTATTCTCAAATGAGGGCTAGTCTGGCAACGAGCAATGTATTTTTCCGTAGAGGAGGTGTGGTCTACGATCCTCCAGAGCCGTTTATTGGACGCTTAGAATGTCTATCAAAGCGTCTGTAGGTAGCTCTTAGCCAATCAGATCAGTTATACCAGATGACGTAGTAGAGCAACAGAAATGGATGTTTGTTGTGTGTGTGTCTGTGAGAGAGTGTTGCTTGCTGCTTTGCTTCTCCAGTTCTCGCTTTCTGCAAGATTATTTATTTTCACGCTTTATTCCCCCTCATGTCATTCAGCCACACACATCCACTGATTTTATGGGCAATAATCAAGCTGCTGCGGGCCTCTCGGCGGCTCCGCTGTCCGCGGTAGCGGGGCTATTAGCCGTTAGCGGCTATTAGCTATTAGCCGCTAACGGCGCTAATAGCCGCTAGCGACACTAATAGCCCCGCTACCAAAATGCCGGTGATCTCAGCGGAGCCGCCGAGAGACCTTTCGCCTTTCAACTTTTGCTCTAAACTATTTGTATACACCATCTACAGCTAAAGAGAGTTTCGCGTCTGCTGCAGACATGTTGGATCTGGAAAACTACAAGCTTCCAAGTGCCGAGTAGTACGCGTCATCGTCTTGCCGTCCCTCCCCGCTCTGTGATTGGATCCCTAAAACAGGGCTAAGAAACGGCCCTAGTTTCCAGACTCCGCCGCAGTTCGAAATTAAATTTGAGCGCGCAAGGCAGTCTGGGTATACCCAGGCTAGCAAATTACACAATTTAAACCAACACAGATGAAAATAAAATGAAAAATAGAACAACAATAATAAACAAGATTTGACAAGACTAATAATTGCAATACAAAAACAATAACGTGAAAATCCATTATACAAACATCAATTAAATAAAATAAACCCAGGATGATAATAAAAATTATATAAAAAAACCAAAACAATGATTAACGCTTAAATAGTAAGTAGTAGTGGTAATCCTAGAAATTAAAACAAGATTAAAAAAAAAAAAATAGGTAGACCTCCCCTACTACCTCCAGCAGACCAAACACATCTCTATGACAGGTACAGTCCATCCATGTGCAGGTGCTATTGTGGCTGAATGAGGGAGAGGCTCCTGTTCACTGTAACTGAGCTGACATCATCTTGGGCCCATCACCTGCAAGACATTTTTTCACCAAATTTTTGCATACTATATTATAACTTTTTTTTCCATTTTGAAATGAGAACTACATATTTTTTAAAGTATAATTTTGCAGGTCATACGTACAACATATTACTTTTTTACTTTTTTAAAGTTATTTTGAATGACATCCTATACTGACTTTTTTAATGACATTTCGAAGACATAATATACTGTTACTTTTTTTGCAAAATTTGGACAACATACAATACTATGACTTTGAAAATAAAAAATGCGGACAATATATGAAACAATTACTTTATGGAATTTGGATGACACAGTCTGTTGATACATATTAGAGTATAATATGACCAGAAATTACAGAAAAACACCATATTATGGGATGTCCAAAAATTACCCCCTCAAAAAAAAGTCATCCTATATTATTATTATTATATACTATATTGATTTTTGTCAAAAATGGTAAAAAAAATGTTAAATGCCTTAAAATGCTTCAAATGTGTCCATTATAGTGTGTTGGTACATTTGAGAGCATAATATGGCCTTTTTTTTTTTTTTTTGCTAAAATGCCATATTACTTTTTTATATGATTTTGAATGCCTGTACTTCATATACCTTTTCTTTTTTTAATTATCTTTTTAATTGATTCCACATATCAATATTCCAACGACATTTTACATTTACTGTACAATTTTCCAACAGTATAGAATATTCCCACTTCTCCACCACGGAGCAGAGACATAGTTAGACCCAAATGCTCAAGTAAAGTTACAGTAGAATAAAAGTTTTTCCACTCCTGTCCTTATTTTCATACCTCTCTTGCATTGTCCCTTTTTCTCCCGTTGGAGGGTAAACATAAAATAAACATATGAACAATGAACAAGTTTGTAGCCTGAACCAAGGTGGTCAATAATCTACAATACACAGCGCCCTTACTGCACAAAGTCTGCTCTCAATGGAGACACAAAATCAAGCCAGTTTTTCCAGTAGATTATAAAAGTATCTGTTTTTAGTTTAGAAAGTCAGCTTCTCCATTCTATATGTATCAAGCATTACCTCTACCCAATCCTCTATTTTTGGTGCATCTCGCAAATATAAAACTTAAAATGTAAGTGGGAGTTGCACTTTCAGAATTTTTTCCATACTCTTCTTTAACTCCTGCCAATAAGGTATAATACCAGGGCATCCCCAAAATATATGAAAATGATTGGCCTTATCTTCCCCACACAGTCTACAACATCGTGTGTCTCGAGATTTCTGTTGTGTCTGTGTAATAAAGTATCTTACAATGTTCTTCCAACCGTATTCTCTCCATGAGAGGGAGCATGTTGTTTTCTACTGTCCTTCATTTACCTTCTCCCACTCCTCTGATAACACCCTCCCAGCCTCTTTTCCCCACTTTTCTTTTATATATGATGTATTGTTGCCCTTTAATCTTTCGACTTCTTTATATAGTTTTGCGATTAATTTCTTTCCCTTGTCTGAATCATATGCTGAGATGAATAATTTAATTATTTCTGATTCTAGCTCATCTAAATTAAAAGTTTTTATAGTTTGCTCCATATAATGCCGCATCTGTAAATATCTGAATAAATCTTGATTGTTTAGTCCAAATTGATTTTTCTTTTCCTTTTTTTTTTTCTGAAAATAAGCCAAAATCCTCAAGTGTTGACATGAGTGCTGGAAGAGACCTAGTGGGATCTGTTAAGTATATTAATACATCGTCTGCAAATAATGCTATTTTCTGTTCATTTCCCTTAAAGTTGATACCTTTTATATTTTCATTTTGTTTTATCCATTGACTCAGGGGTTCCAAATAGAGAGCAAATAGTAGCGGGCTAATTGAACAGCCTTGGCAACACCCACGCTCTAATATAAAGGAGTTTGAAAGATTCCCATTAATTCTAATCCTGGCTGTAGGTTTATTATATAGAGATTGTACAGTCTTGACAAACGTTTCATAAAAACCAAATCGCTGCAGCACTCCCACCTGACTGAATCAAATGCTTTTTCTGCGTCCAAACCTAATATTATCATTTCTATTAGTTTTTTATAATGTTTTGCACAATATGTAATGTATGTCGGATATTGTCCTGTGTCTGTCTCTGCTTTATAAAACCCCTCTGGTCCTGATGAATTATGTCTGGTAGAATTGTTTCTAAGTGTCTAGCTAAGATATTAGTGAATAATCCATAGTCCTGGTTAAGGACACTACAATTAGAACACTCTTTCCTTCAGGATAACCAAAATGTAGGCTTCCCTCCAAGAAATCGGGATTTCTCCCTCTTTTAGCACCCAGTTAAATGTATTCTTTAGCAAGGCGATCACTGGTTCTCTGAGCACTTTATAGAACTCTGAGGTGTATCCATCTGTGCCGGGAGCCTTGTTTGCTTTGAAATCACTGAGTTTATTTCTTCTGCTGTGATTTCCTTTTTCAGAGCTGAATTCTGGTCCTCTGTTACCCTATGTAAATTTAAGGAATCCAGCCATGCGGCTATCTGATGTTGAGTATTTATTTTTGGTTGGGAATATAGATTCTTGTAATATGTTTCAAAACATTTATGTATCTCTTCTGTCTTATATTTTGGCAAATTTGTATTTCCTGCTTCGTAGTATCTCTGTTTCATGTACATCAGCTTTTTTTGAATCTCTTGTGCTGAGATGTCATTAATCTCATATCGTCAGAAAAAAATAGAAAAAGATAATATATTTATCTTTTTCTGTTTTTGCCTAAGTATGTTGATTTAGCAATTAGTTTTCCTCTAATCACAGCTATACACGCGTCCCACAGCACTGAGGGAGACACCTCACCATTATCATTCTCCCTTACATACATCTGGATGTCTTTAATAAACTCCTCCTTCATTTGTCTTTTTAAAACATTTATATTTAGCCTCCAAAGTGCTGATTTTTTTTTTCTTTTGACATAGCCAGAGTAATATAAACAGGACTATGGTCTGATATGTCTCTCACTCCAATTTCACTCTTTTCAATCCTATAACTGTCCTTACTGAACATGAAAAAATAATCTATCCTGGAGTATATTTCATGTGGTGCTGAGAAAAATGTATAGTCTTTTTCCTTAGGATTTAATTCTCTCCAAACGTCAATTACTCCCAATTCTGTCATTAAACTTACAAACTTCTTACTAATCCCTGGTTTCTGGCTGAACAATCAAGCTTTGGGTTTAGTCTGATATTTAGGTCTCCACCCCAAATCATAATACCTTCCCCTCTGATACCACTTTATCAAAACAGTTGCCTGTAAAATACCCAGTCTGAGCCTGGGGGGGCATATATATCAATATATCAATATATCATGACCAATTCTCCCTCTAGTCTCCCCTTAACCAGTACGTATCTTCCTTGTTTATCTGATATTTCTGAAAGTTTTTCAAAGGTAATTTCCCCTGATATCATAATGGCCACTCCTCTTCTATGACCTGTGTTATAAGAAGAAAAAAAAATACTTGGTTAAACCCATTTCTTTTTAGTTTGCCATGTTCTCTCTCTCTGATAAGTGTGTCTCTTGCAATTGAGCAACTTCAACCCCTTCCCTTCTCATTTTACCTAGTATCTTGGACCTCTTAATTGGGTTTAGTATCCCATTCACATTATATGAAGCTATTTTCAGTCATTTCTTCTGGGTTGCCATATTCACAATTTACCTTTTTTCACTCCAAACATGCCCTTATGCTACAACCATGGCAAACTGCCCTGGACAAAACATGCCCAACAACACAAACATTCACCGAAAAACCTGGTGATGTCAAAAACCACTTCCATGTGTGGGGTCTGCATTTTGACCCTGAATCCTGAGTCCTGATGGAAAGTCCGCTCTGAGGGATGACCTCTTACATCAAAGAGAAGCGGGCTCTGTGCTGCAGTCAGCTTTGTCCATATATGCATCCAACAAGTTCCAAATAAAGGGAACGAGAATATAAATAAACACAAATGTAGCCCCGACTTTTTCCCTTTTCTTTAAAAAATATATTCTGTCAGAATTACCCAAGCTAAGTAAACCAAATCAACTTTAAGTTGACGTGACGCTAGAGCGCGGTGAGCTCTCTCAATCCTTCCTGTAGAAGCGTTTCAGTAAAATCAATCATAGACCTGGTGCTGTCTTCCGCTCCCTCCTTCACCCCATGAATCCTGATGTTTTCCCTCCTCGACCGTCCCTCCTGATCCACCAACCTGTTTTCGAACTGTTTCTGTAGCTCCAGGAGTTCAAGTGTAGTATCCTCAATGTGCTGCAGGCGCTCTTCGGCTTCCATTATCCACGTCTCAGCATTGTCTATCTTGTTATTTGTTTCCCTGAGCTCTTCCTTAATTTCCTTAAGAGTGTCCGTGTTCTCACGACGGAACTCACGTAGTTCTCAAAGTATTGTCTCCATATTTGCCATTTCTTGAGTTGACTGTGCCGCTTCTTTTCCACTGCCAGGCTCGGCTCCCTCGTTCACGTAGCTGCTGCTAGCTCGTGGTACTCTCCTGTTAGCTCTGATGCTAACGAAAATTGTTCGTCGTCTCTGTCTGTGTTTAACTCAGGTTTTTGATACTTTTTAAAACTTTTTTCCTCTCGGCATTCTCTCTGCCGATTCCGTTTGATATTTGTCACATACTATATTTGCCTAATGATACTTATCAGGGCGTCCCAAATTTAAAGTCGGGAGCTCACTAGTTATGCTGCTGCCATGTTGGAGGTCTCTCCAGAAGCCCATATACCTTTTCATGACATTTTTATGATATGTACCATTTTTAAAAAATATTTTATTATTATTATTAAATACTATATTATAATATTTTTTCACATAGTTGTATGGCAGTATAGTATACTATGACATGAGATGAGATATACATATTCATTGTTTTAAGGTCACAGGGATAAAAGGTCAGGAACCACTAGCATTCTACACCAGGACTTTCGGCATATAGACCACACAGGAAGACGGCACATATAAAACAAAATATCTCTTCAAAAAAATCATACAAAAGAACTGTACACTGCACTTATAGCTTAGCTTTTAACAGCTTTTGTGAAACATTTCAATCTCACATTGATCTTTGTCAGGCAAATCACCATCACAAAGCAGAACAAGCAATATACATAGTATAATCACAGACACATCCAGGTGGTTATGGTCTGCATTCCTGAGGGCCAGTCTACTCTCAAACTGGACCAGTCAGAGCAGAGATGGGCAACAATGTCAGAGGCTCCCCCATAGGGACAAAGCACGCCTGCATAGAAAGAGCAAAATCAGTTACAAACATCAAAATCAGTATCACAGGGGCTTGAATAAGACTGTAACACAGCTGAAGAAATGGACCCAGCTGTTGTCAGCAGTCTAGTGTGTCATGACGAATGTTTTCCCAATCTAATCAGTCATGTAGCAATCCACAGCGCATGAGCCACCATACTCTCTTCAACAAATAATTCTCTTCAATTTAAAAGGCATGAGTCACACAAGAGAACAACTCACCACTATGCTACAAAACAACAAACACATTCATCATCATTTTACAAAAAGCACAAAAACATCACTTGTATCCTGTGTCTGTTCTTCATTCCTCAGGCTGTCCAGCAGCCCATTTCCCATTTCTGTTCTCTCACCTCGGGAAGGACAGACTGAAAGGAGGAGGGACGACGGGAGTCGGAGCTGAGGTTGCAAACATGGAGGCAGAAAGAGAAAGAAAGAAGGAGGGGTTGGAGTCAATGAGGGAGGAAGACACAACTGCTGCTATCCATGGTGGATTCACACAACAAATGAGGGGGGAACAGATTTCAAACAGAGAGCGACAGAAAGGGGGAGTCGAGTCCCAAAGGGAGATGGAAACACAGGGATGGAAAAAGGGCTGATGATCCATAAAGACACCGGCTGGCGCTCCCCAGTTGTGGCAGGCTGATTTACACAAGTACACTCCCCACATGTATGCACGGTCACACCAATCAACAAACAAATAACACAAACACACACTTTCATCTAACACGCATATGAAGACACTATGGCTGCAGCAGATCTTACATGTACCAAACCAAATACTTGAGAGGAACAATCAAAAGCCAGTTCGATTAAAAAAACAAACAAAATTGAGCAGGCTGTGTTGTTGGCGCACAAGAGGAGAAGATAAAGGTGTCGTTCATCGTGCATCCATCTTGTTGAATAGTCCTCTTTTCCCTCCGTCGGCTGGTTAAATCTGTTCAGGTTTAAGTGAGGAACCCACCAAGAGTATTTTGAGTGCAATCAATGACAACCCCTCCCTGTGTGAGTGGATGCTAGATTTAAAATGTGTCTGAATATCATTGAGGGTGAATGGGGGTGAATGTCTGCAGGAGTGAGGCTTTGTCTGTCTGCATGGTGAACGCAGGATGAGCAGGGCAGTATATCATGACAGCTTTTAGAGGTGACGAAGGCGCAGGCGGATAACTTGCGTCCTCTGCTCAAACTAAGGAGGCTGACTGTGTTCGGCTCTGATTGGTTCCGTCTTGTTTATACCTCACCGCTGGTAGGGCTCTGTCCTCACTGCAGATCCTGTGATTGGGATCTTATGTGTTTCTCCACAGCTCTTTATCATCTTAAGTCTTATAATGACTTATATACAGACTGGTCACTGTATCACAAATTTGTAGCAAAAATAAGTGCCCAGACCAACAAAATAATACAAAAAAAAATGAATCACACCGATACACACACAGGCACCTGAGTTATTACTATACATGCCTGCATGCATACACCAACATGTAGACACACACATACACACACAAGCATTTGCAAGTGATTGTGTTAGAGTTTATGGGACACCTTATATATAGACACACTATATGTTTGGATCCAAGATATACTTATACAAAAGGAGACAGACTGTGCTTTCAACTGTTAGAGGGGATACGTGACAATGTGAAGAGAAATCCCCCCCGAGGATTTGATTTACAGAGAAAGACTTCCTCAGCGTTGAGGCAACTGTTGTACAACCATTCAGACCTTCCGTCCGAGGGAGACTGGAAAGGAGAGGGGAGGGGAAGAGGAAAAACTGCCATTTTCTTGCTCTTTCCCACCCAATCCCCCCTGCTCCTTCCAGGAGTGGCCCCCTCTCTCTCGACAAAATCCAGGAGGAAACAAGCAGCCACCCGGCCGAGGGGATCTGAGAGAAACGCTTATATCGAGTTTTAATACTATGATTGTTCTTACAATTTTTAAACTTTAAATGGGAATACTGGAATACTGATATTGATATGAAGAGATTTATTGTTACTATTTATCATTACTTTCATCGTCCTTACTGTTATTATAGCTTCAGAGAGTTCCTGCTTTGGCGCTCTTGTGCAGTCAGTGTATTTTCTGACTGTGTGATGAAGATAATCGTGTTGGTTATATATATAAATAAATATATGTGTATATATAGGTATTTTTGAATTGAAAGATGCATACTATTTCGTGCACGGTACCCTTAACATTGCTTCTATGTGACAAGAAGCATTGCAACTTAATGTGAAGCACATTTCAGAAACACTTCCTTTCTACTTGCTGTTTTCCTTTTGTCAGACTGTGAAGCTTTAATCAAAATGACATGTTGACCTTTACAAAATATGATTTCCTCACTCTTTTTAAAAGTAAGTTGCCACTTATTAATATGCAGATACCGAAAGTGTAGCAACTGTTACTCTGGGGATGCCCACAATATACATAAGTGAAAATTATGTATCACTTTATTTAATTTTAAATGTATTGTTTAAATTCTGGATAACAGCCACACCGTTTGATTGATTAAATCACAAATTAAATTTGTTTTCTCTCCATGTATTGATGCCATATTGCACTGATGTCAGTTTATTTCTCCATCAGCTTCCACTGCACATTTACATCTCATCATAACCTCAGTCCTGCTTTTCTCACTGTTGCTGAGATCAAATATAAGGGCTCTCTCATGACCTCTCTACCTTGAACAACACTTCACCTCTCCTGCTGCTTTTGAGTCCTCGAACACATATCAAACGTACGTTTTTACATCGGGGCGTAGACGAGAGTTTACTCTCCTCACGGCCCTGCTATCCTCAGTCTGTTTTTGCAAAAAGATTTTTCATAGATCATGTCGCTCAAAGTGCACACAGGCATGTGAATGAGCAAAGGTCATAAAGTTGGATTTGTCTCTGTAATTGCTTTGTGCTGGTGGTCAAAGAGAGATTATATTTGAATGCAAGAGAAATAGCAATAAGGACGATGAAAACAATGGTCATCTAATTATGGTTTAAGATGTAAAAAAAAAAGTCTCAAAAGTTCTAAAGAATCTCTGTCTTCCAAATGTTTAACATGAAAAGGTACAATGTATGTATTTAACTGTTCTGCTTTCTATACAGTTGGACCCGTTCTCTACATCTGCCCCCTTCCACTGTTAATGACCTGACAGTATTAAAAGCTCCAGTCTGTTCTCTCTCATCATCTGCATCTCCTCATTTGTACAAAGCACCTTCTGCAGTCGCTGACGTGCCAGTATGCGCACAGCTCATTGTTTATTACCAGCATATTATGCAATGACCCTATTTCCATTAGCAACTGTGGCTTTTTACAGATCCTTTAAAGGTTTTGAAGTAATTTTCAGCCAGAAAAGGGCATGTTTCTGAAAGGGTGAACGAGCAGAATGTGGCTTCATGTCCAAACTCATTTCACAGCCAGATTTGACTTGTTTCTATCAGGTCTCTAAACGTTTGCTAGTGTAAATAGGGCCGATTATAAACTTTGGATAAGACATCTCTTACTGATACAATGTTCTTGTTAAGTGACTGGTGAGAAAAAGTTTTTGGGAAAATTGTTTTAAATCCTTTCTTTGCGTTTAGTAGTTAAACTGAAGATCTGGTGGCTCACTGTTGCTGTCAGGAGAAAAGGCAAAATCAGAGGGAATTGGTCCAACTCTATAGAAAGCATTTCTTTTCCTTTTAAGAGATCTTTTAAAAAATGAGAATATGAACTGATGAAAGTTAACTTACAGAATATATATGTATATGTTATATGCATATACACACATTCATATAAACATATGAATTTCAAATGTTTTAAGAGATAATAAATTGTTAGAATTATAATAAAGATACAGAAACAAAGTTCTAATTTGTTTTTATGGATTCCTTGAGTGCATCATGTTTCATTTTCATCTCGACTCAATGGTTTCTGGACTGACTGTATAGGACCAAATGGTGGAATGTAACCAAGTAGATTATGTAGTAGTAATGTATCATGAATATTTCCATTTGATGTTACTATAAAGTTTTTACTCAGCTACATTTCAGAAGAAATACTTTTTATACCACCAGATTTATTGGAGAGGTGGAAGAATAGTTTTCAATTGAAATCTGTCACAATTTGCAAATTGTGACATTTAGGGTTTTGTGCGCATCAGACGTACTATACTTCTAATTGAGAAATTTATAATGGAGTACTTTTAGTCTGATATTTCTACATTTGAATTTGTGAAGGGTATACTGTTGTAATGTTTTAAATCACAGTGGATCAAATGCATTATAGAGAGGACTAATTAAAAAAAAAAAAAAAAGTATAAACACCACTGCACATGAAGGTACTGCAAGTGATGCTGAGGATTAGAACAGTTAATCTATTGTATTGATATATTCATTAGGTGCATATGAATAGCTATCAATTTTGTGTTTAGGAGGGACATAGAAAAACAGCCATCATTTCTGAAAAATATTAAACTACAGGTATGTCAGTGAAGCTTAGTCAATCAAAAATGAGCCAAACTGCATACAGCACTTTGAGTGTCTAAGGAATAAATCACATATCCAAAACCAAACTTTAGGACCGCGCTCACATCTGAAATGGGGAATAAGCCACCACAATGGTCTTCATAGCAATGTGCAAAAAAATCTGAACGTGAGGAAAGCACAAATTGTGACAGAAAGTTCCTGTTTTTTGTCAGTTAGTGCTTCAACAGGTATTTAGGAATTTTAAAATGCCACTTCCTTGTTTTAAAGTCACTCTCAAACCATTTTAAACCCCTTAACCAACCCCTTGTCTCCTAACCCAAGACATGGACATTTGTTTTGTTATAGGGACCCATTAATGGTATACACTAAATAACACTCTGCTTATTATACAATACACCATTATCTGGAGGATTGCCGATGTTGCTCAACAGTGAATGGAAAAATATTTGTGGAAAAAATAAGCAACAAATTAAGTTTTAGAAGCAGCTTTATTTGGTTAAATCAGAAAATACAGGATAATAGAGCTTTAAAAAAAAAAAAAAATTCCAAGAAACTCTACAACCACCTGCTTATTGTTAGAATACCCTTCAGCAGGCAGAACAGCTCCGACTCCGTAAGACCTGATGTGTGCAGGAAAAAGTAAACAGGAATCAGACAATTGAAAATGGCATAGTCATCTTCAAGGTTTACAAAATGCTTTTAGCAATCGTCTCCTCAGACCCTGCCTTGTCAGGGGCAGAGCCGCACTTCTGTCATCACTAGTTTTCTGAGCCCAGTGCTATACATCACAAGAGATCAGCATGCACAAAAAGAGATGAAGCATTATGAACACAAACCTGATTTAAGTTGAGTCTGAAGGGCTTCATTTCCTTCAACACCTGAAAAACAAAGACAGTTAGTGTGTGGTTTTTATAATTCTCACTTTTGACCATCACTTTATTTTCTCCTCAGAAACTCTGGCTTGTCAGGGCCAAAGACGCACTTTTGTCTTCATACAGACTCAGAGCCCAGTGCAAGTCATCAGGGGAGAAAGCCTGCTTAATCCAAACTGAGTTTTAATTTAAAGTAGAAAACTTTATTGGAACCATTTTTATTACATCTTTGTACAAAAAAAGGGAAAACAATAGTGCAGATAAGGAAACACCCCAAATGTCAACAAAACTTGCTAAAGAAGTCTACTGGTGACCAATTGCAAACATTAGAGCTAAAAGTAATTTAATTATTACTGAAACTCCACTGTTTTAACGTTTATCTAGCCTAAGTGGTGCTCAAAACAGGATGAGTATAGATCCTAAGCCATATAATGTTAGAGAACACCCTGAAACTGTGTAGAATAGTCACCATTTTCAGTGATTACCAAAACACTTGGGCAAAGTTATGCATTAACAATACCATGAGTGTTTATAATAATGAGCATACGTAACGCTACATTATATAGTATGTACCTGTTTGCACCGAAGCAGAGTCTAGGAGTGGCCCCACCTGTTGAAAGTGACCTGAAAGGATAAAAGCACGAGTTATCGTATTGTCATGAGCATGAACTAAGATCAGCATTAGTTTTTCTCCTCAGAAACTCTGGCTTGTCAGGGCCAAAGATGCACTTTTGTCTTCATACTGACTCAGAGCCCAGTGCAAGTCATCAGGGGAGAAGGGGAGCAAAGATTCAATCCATATAGCTCTATATAATGCTATGTCATGTTTGTAGCTAATCACGCCGCTAGCTAACATGCTACTGTAACCCGGTGGGCTAACCACGTGGAGTTAGGCCCACAGAGTTGCAGACTGCCCCGCTTTTTTAGCTTCTGAAGTATGCTATTAGGCAAACCGCACCTACGGTCGACAAAGAAAACCAAATCACATTTGTATCAATTTTAGGTTGCCATGTTTAACACCAAACACATTTCCAGGACGTTAAGTTGCCACATGCTTCGTAGCTGTATCGCTGCTAAATGAGCAAGACTTTAGCCACTGACGCAGTTTTATATTAACATAAACCACATCATTTTCCAAACGGCTGTCGTAGTTTGTAGCATAAGTATACACCTGTATATAAATAGGCGTAAATCAGTTGGCAGCAGTAAATGTTAACGTGATCCGTTTACAGAACAGAGAGACGGTATGTTGCAGTAACAATCGTTGTACACCACAATAATCTCATAATCAATATAATTATTCTAAAATAAAAACTTCTAAATACTGAAAAATAAGGACAAAACCTTACCACTTTCTCCCACGATGTTTTACTGAAGGCGGTTAGCGGCCAAATGAGGCTGCTGGTTCTACTTCCGCTTCATTTGAATGTTGTCGGTGAGCAGCCGGAACATTAGCGCCGCCTGCTGGACTGGAGTATAAACAATGAAAAAACAGTACAAATCTTTTGTGTAAACCTTTTAACATAACTATTGTTAATATTCACTTTACTTGTTATAAAAACGAAACAAGATATAAATAAAGATGTTTGTGTCAGCTCGTTTTTAACAACAAATAAATCAACTGGTTGCTAGTTTCTGCCCCTTTAGAAGACAAGAGGCAGGTCCAATTATTTCAATGGGAGATATGGAAGTGAGCCCAGATAATGACTGGGCTTTTTTGTCCCAGCCCACCAAAGTAAGCATTGGTTACATTTTGTCACAGGCCACATGTCTTCTGAATATTATGACACAAAAATGGCATTTTTCTGACGGACAAATCAGGAGAAAATTTACTGTGTTCGAGATTTGTCTGTGTGTCTCGGCAACTGACTCTCGCGAGATTTGACATTGTGGTTTACGTTAGCGTTACCCAAAGTCTCACGAAATAATTGTGCCAAAACCATTTCCGAATGTCCTGACTAACTAATATTTAAGTCATGCTTAATCTGACTTTAAGTCGTGTGAATATCTAATTGAAGCAAAAGAAAATATAAATAAGCTATTCTTGTTGTTCACAATACTTCCAAACGAGTGGCGGGAGTGGCGACACCGCTTACTTAGGAGACAGGAAGTGTAAACGATTTCATTGGATCTTTGCTGGATTAGTATTGCTACAAGTATTGCTATAGCTGCCTTCTGGTAGCCACACTGCATAACTATTGTGTACTTATTTATACAGTCTATGGTAACTACATGTCCGAGTTAAGTATTATATTTTGAAAGTGCCAACCGGACATACTACTATGCTATTGCGTTAAACCTATTTATACAGTCTATGGTTCAGCTTTGGTATTTTAAATGTTGTATCAATCACAATATTTCTGGTATAAGTAGCTTGCTCAAAAAACAATTCTGTAGTGTCATTATTACCCTCTAGCATTACAAGCTTTATCATACAAGGAGTCAAACCTGTGTGTATTATTTATTATTTATTAATATTCTGCCCTCTGGTAGACACAGTGCGTAACTACCTATGTCTATTGCAATTTATTTTAAAAGTATTTTACTGGAATATACCTCAGTCAGAAAACCTGCGTGTATTTAGAAATATAAGTATTGCGGCCCTCTGGTGGTCACACTACGCATTACACACGTCTATCTATTGTAATTGAATTTTACTTAATTTTTCAGAACTAAATTGAGGTAAAGGAAAAGAGAAACAGATTTACAAATCTTACAGCACTTGTCTGTAAGTAAAAGAAAGTAACTTTAAAACAGTCAGACTGTGTTGTGAACTAGCCAGTCTGTGAGCCAAACAAGCTGTGTGTATTCAGAATCACGAGTATATCTGCCTTCTAGTGGTTGCAACCAGGAATGACAACTGCAGTCCACTAGTAAATTCAAACGCAGCACAACACAGTAGTACTTCCGAATGACACTTTCAAAATATAACAATTACAACAGACAGATGTAGTTACACACAGTATCCACTAGAGGGCAGAAATAATTTAAACAAATTAATATTGACATTGTTAGAACTAAATTGAGGGGGGAAAGAACCAAGTTTAACAAACCTTACAGCAATTCTCTGTCTTTATTAGAAAGTAACTTTAAAACAGTCGTGGTGTGTTAGTAATTACTTTCTAGCAATACAAGCTTTTACAGTATAAACAAGTAGCCAGTCTGTGAGACAAACAACATGTGTGTATTCAGAATCACGGGTATTCTGCCCTCTAGTGGTCACAATAAGGAATAACAATTGCACTAGTAAAGTCAAACAACAACACAATATAATAGTACTTTTGAATTACACTCTCAAAATAAAACATTTACAACAGACAGCCGTAAGAGGCCACAAATACTTGTGAATTTTAAATAAATTATTATTGCCATTGTTGAAACTAAACACACAGAAGCTAGAAATAAAATAAAAGAGAATCACAACATCTTTTTACAAACCTTACAACATTTTTTTAAATGTATTAGAGTAACTAAAATATATTTGTGCTGTGTACTGATCCACTAATTACCATCTTACAGTAAACCTTTATAGTACAAGTTCCCAGTGTGTGAGCCAAACAGCCTGATTTAGAATCACTAACATTTCTGCCTTGTTGTCACAGTATATACATACACATAAATTCAGGTTGAGTGTAAAAATTAAACAGAAATAAAAGAAAAACGAAAGTCAAAGTCAACTGTATAGTCACTTTTCCATATGTACAAGACACACATAGTTTGAAATAACATTTTTTCACAGTCCCATAGTGTGTAAGCAGAAACAAAAGATAAATACAATGCGACAGAGAAGAAATGTGGATTTGTGCCAACGCTGGTGTGAATTAAACAAGAAAACTGAATGTAGCAGGCTGGCTATAGATAAACAATATTACAACATGACCAGCAATCGACCTAAAACACACCACTTCACTAAGTATCGACCTTTCAAATCCAACGTGTCGAGGCATGATGTACTAATGCCACAATAAACACAGTGAAATATCAATAAAGTATGCTGCTGGCTTTAAGTATATGGCCCATTATCTGTTACAATATTTGAAGGCAGGGCTTTGAAATCTGTTTTAAAGTGATCAGTTGATATAATGTGACCTCACCTGAGATCAATTATCCAGACTTACAACCCTGAGATACACTTACACTGCATTAAATCAGCCTGCAAAGGTTTGTCCAACTGATTCCCATTTGAATTAGAAAATCTTGCAAATAAACCAAATAAATCTATGTAGAATCTATATACAAACTATATATAAGTTGTAAATGTGGCTAAGTATATTTAATTAAACTGAAGTACTTGATTGTTAAACTTTTAGGTTTGAACCCACATGTTTAAATGCAGCTACATTAATGTAGTTTAATTCATATCAAAGTAGACAAGGTAAATGTTCTTGAGTGCACTTGCTGATAAACTTGTAATCAATACTTTTTGATGTCAACATTTAAATTGTGACTTTTGTGTCATGTAAAGAGCTATTTAACAAAGTAAACGTGTCTATTTTACTAAAACAGTTTTAGATTTATTTCTGAATCTTAATTTGAGAAACCGACCAGAAAAAGAAGAAAAAGCTGCTCTGGAGTTAGAATCACTATGCTATTCCTTTGACTTTCCTTCAGGGATTCACACTGCAGAGTAATGAACTCTACTCCATGATGAATCTATAAAGATTACTATACAGGGACCTTACTCCACTTGCTGACATGTTCTGCCTCTTATGGCTGTTATCATTTTAATCACAGGATCCCACAGTTTTGTCATGATATCTGTCTACTATCCTTCCACATTTGATTATAGGATTACTCACGTTCCCTAAGAGCAGATCGTAGCTGGGCGTAAACTTTTCAACGTACAACAGCTGTTTCATCATGTGCATGGCGTGTTCTGGCATGGCAAAGTTCAGCATAGCATGAAGCAAAGAGCAAAATATGTGTGTGTTAACAATTCTTCTGCAGGGGTCTGTGACTTCAAAGAATTTCTGCACACACAAACACACACACACAAATACACACACCGGATGTGTCCTCCAGCTGTGGAGGCAGGCCTACCAAAGTATCCCGAGGGAGTGTTGAGGGGAGGAAAGAGGGGGTATAAAGACAAGCACAAGGGGATGGAGTTTTCCTTATCTGGTCATGCTGCTTTGCGCTTCTTTGCAGAATAGTAAAACATAAGTTAATAGGCCAATTGACGCTCACACACACACTTACACAGAGTCTGGCTGGGTGACTCAGCTTTTGTGTGACTCACCTAGACATGCACACACACATAAACAAACACCAAAAACCCACAATATAGCATACTTCATTAGGACTACTCTGAGGGAGGTGAAGCGAGTGAATGAAAGAAGAGAGAAGAGAAAGACGAAATCCAACAAGTGGTGAAGAACAAAGAACAAGAGAATAAGTTTCCTGCAGCTGTTTTGGAGAGAGGGGAGGAAAGAGAGAGAGAGAGAGAGAGAGAGAGAGAGAGAGAGAGAGAGAATGAGAGAGGGGCAAAGAGGGAGAGACTCAGAGGGAGGGAGGGTGTAAGGGAGGAGAAGGAGGGAAAAAAAAAAAAGAAGCCAACTCATCTGACACAAACAGTGGGCCAAAGAAAGGGGAAGAGCAGGAGCAGCACTGTCCAGAACGGGTGGAAAATCAAAGTTATAGAAGGCGAGGAGAAGTGTAAAGAAGACAGGACGGGGACAGAAAAGGAGCCTGAGAGTCTGCACAAAGAGTGAACTGGAACGAAAAAGTTTGAGGCTGTGAAACAAAAGAAGAAAAAGGGGGTTGAAGCAGAGAGGGCCCCACACTTTCAGAGAGGTAAGAGCGGCTTCCACGGCTGTATGGCTGCATTTCTGAGAGATCTGATAGAGTGATTGAGCTCCTATTTCTGCTCCATGGGTTCATTTGTTACTATATATTTTCTCTGTGCAATGTGTGTGTGTGTGTGTGTGTGTGTGTGTGTGTGGTGAGTTATGTGTGACAGATGAAACGGGGACAGGGGGAGGAGTGAGTGTGTGTGCCAGAGAGGGTGCAGGATACAGGGGTGAAAGAGTTGGTTGGTTGGTTGGTTGGTTGGTTGGTTGTGAGCTCCAGATGGGATCTTATAACTCAAATGACCTTCAGTTCTAGTTAATTTCTGACTTGTGAAGTTAGTTTTAGATCCTGGGAGGACTGGGTTAATGCAAGTCACTGGATCACTGCAGGACTTTTAAAAAGTGGGGGAACAAATTTCCTGTCCGACCTGCCAAGAGACTATAAAAAGTCTGGAGGACCCATGGTGGAATTAGATCTGTGCTGGTAGGTGGTAAGTTATACAGTATACTCTGTGAAGTATGAATAATATAAGTTCATAATAGATATGGTAAGACTTGCTTTAAAGTTCAGTGAAAGCCAACAAGTTAGGAATATGAAAATATGCCTCTTAAATATCTGAGAGACAATTTAAACTTCCAGTTAGGCTTTTGTGACTTCAATTTGCTTCATTTTCTCTGTAATTTTTTAAAGATTCAGACTGAAATGATTTACATATTAAGGTTACAGCTAAATCTGTGCCCTTCCCAGCTCCTTTAGAGAGTGTTTAAATTGATTATAGAGTCTATGAAATGATATTTAAAAGGCCCATGTGCCATCAAATTGATTCCAGAAGATGTGGAGTTGCACAGCATGCTTTTTTAAGTGGCATGCAAGTAGATCACAGCTAAGCTAGAAGATAAGAGGTTGGAGTATACGCTCCTTGTGTACTCACGGGGTAAATGTTATATACAGTTGGGGTTTGCTTGTGTCATGAGGTTGGAAACTTGCAGGAATGCAACACATTATTTGATATGAGGCAGCAGAGCTCCCCCACCCCCACGTCCCACATGACACTGTCATAGCCAGAGGAGAGCCACTGAGGAGACAGGAAGTCCAGGTCAGAGGTTAAAAGGGAGGCGATTCATTATTTTTCTGATCTCCTGCACATCTCGGGGTTGTGTAATCTACGAGACCTTGGCGGCGGAGACACGACAGAAGCAAGCATTGGAGGATTCAGGCGGGGAGAGGCATGACATTCTGCTCTGAGTGGAGCATGTGATGCCCCGTGAACAGCAGGATGTGGAGGAAAATCATTGGATCTAATTGTGCGCCTCACAGAGCCGTGGGGAGAGATGGCTGCAGGGAGGGAACACGAAGGCTGCGTCTGGGTGGAGTTCAGCAACGGGTGCACCGAGTGTTTGAAACACCAGAAGGCAGAACTGCTGTGTGCTTAAATATTTAACTGGAAAAAGTTTCTATTTTTGAAGTGGAACCAGATGAGCATAAAGTGACACTCAAAGATCTGAAACTCTTCGCTTCATTATGAGTCAGACAGAACTTTTTATGGATAACAAGAAACAAAAGAGCAGATCAGGACACCAGCATGAGCAGAGAGAGAGAGGGAATGATAGTATGTGCTGACCTTAGACCCTGTTTATTTTAGGACAGCTCATGTTTCAAAGCTGGGAATTGCTCATGGATGTTGTCACGGCATGTGAGACGCTGCCTCGATTTACTGTACACCCCCTGGGTCAAATTTACTGTACACATCAACTTCCAACAGCAACTACAACTCTTTAACGGGGTTACAGAGCTTCATTCAGTCTGTGACACGCTACACCTGCTGACATTTATCTGACCAGATATTAAAGGAGACGTGTTCAAATACCAACACTTTGGGTTGGTGTAATGAAACTTTCTTTCTCCAGAGTTGAATACTGCACCTTTAATGCTCTCATATCATCCACCCTCATATAGATATACTGTACATTATCTGTACAATCTGAGCCGAACATTCATAGCTCATAGCCATATTGTATGCACTTTCTGCCAATCATAATGAGCCCCGCATTCATGTGTTGTCGAAATTATCAGAAAAACAACTTCCAAATTCACATGAACAACCCTTAAAGTTGGAACAACTTTGGAATGTATATGACTTCACAAGTTGATGCCTTATTATGCAAAAACATGGCGGACAAAAATTAATGTTGAGTTGACTGTAAGAAACGTCAGTAATTCACATTGCATAGAAATGTTTTGCTTCCATGTCCTTTTTAATTTGAGATTAGATTATACATTTTAGTTGCTGTCCATTAAAAGTGACCTGGATTAGTTAGAAGTTATTTATCAGCATTAAACTCCATAACAAGTCAGGTAAAGCAATATTTATTGATTTTAGGGAGGTTTAATGTGTTCTTGAGCTTTAAGTTATAATGTAGGAACAACATGGATGCTACAAAGATGTTTTTGTTGCTGGAATAACTCCCACCTCTAGAAAAGAAACCATCTGAAGAGCAAGTAAATGCATCACAAATATCCAGTTTAAAGGCAATTCAAATGAAGACATTATCAATGTATGAGTTTGTGAGTTCATCTGATAGCGGTGCGGGGCATTTCTCACAGAAAACAGACGAGAGGGTTTACTAATGGATATGTGGTTTGTCACAGACTCTTCTATGGAAAGTTTTTTTTGTGGTTTTGAACTGAATGATAAAAGGTGCGGAGATAATCATGTTATAGTTAATATGAGTCATGCACAGGCTGGGATCCCTTCTGCTGAAGTGAAATGGTCAAAGATTATCCCTCAAGTAAAGCTCTTAGTAGAATATAAATTATAAAGATAAAATGTTTCTGACTCAGATAACATTTCATTGTTCATGCTGAAGCTACAAAGCTTCACGACCTGCACGTACAGGCCGATTACAGAAAGCTGAGTGTGCAGATTAAACTAACCGCCTTTTTTTACTCTCTCAGAGAACAGGATGTCAACGCCACCGTCAGAAAGCAGCTCTGAGGATGCCAGCCAGCGCAGCTTCTGGATGGTAAGACTGTGTGTGTGTTTCTGTCTGTGTGTGTTTGTCTGCTGAGAGAGGGAAAGAGATAGAGATAGCTTTCCCCCCACTCTCTCAAGTCTCAGTGACCTTCCTGTCAAAACAGACCAAACAGTTTTGTTGTTCAGGCTACATATCAGTCTGAACAAGGCTGTGCTTTCATTTTTAAACGTGAATAGTAACCATTGTACAGTCTGAACTGCCTTGCTTGGGTTAACTGAAGGTTTCGGTGATATCGCTCAGCTCGTTAGGTATTAGATTGTCTGTGTTTGCTCGTCAGAGTAGACGGTATAGTGCAGGGGTCACGTGTGTCTCTGGGGATCCAGGACACGCTTTTTCCATTTTCATTGCTCTCTGCAACATGATTGTTCTGCTACTGTATGTTTGTTGTGACTTCTGCTAGATAAGGAAAATCTCCTATTCAGGGATCTTTTACCTTTTGTCCAAAGTGACTTGTTTGATAGTGACTTCCTGAAAGAATTGATTAGTGAGCTTTAGGGCGCTTTCAACACCCAAAGGTTAGTGTGTTTCATTCAAACTCTGGTGCAGTTAAAAGGTAAATGGACTGCACTTATATAGCTGCGCTATATAACTGCGCTCATTCACCTGTTCACACACACATTCATAATGGTGGCCGAGGCTACCCTACATTTATTATCTTGTCCAAGGATACTTCGACATATAGGCTGCCTTGGTCAGAGATCGATCCACCGGCCTTCCGATCGGTATGCATCCGATCTACCAACGGAGCCACAGCCGCCCCATCCTTGTTACGGTTCCTTTGGTTGCTTGTGAACACTAAAATCGTACTCTGGTGTGGACCAGAGGGGGTCTCAGTCCATTTCCAAACGAATGGTTCGATTGCACTGTGAACACAATCTGACCCAATTACAGGATATGAACCTAAACGCAGTTGATTGTGGGTGACCTGCACATATGTACACAGAGCGTCAGATGCAACAGGACTGGGAGAGGACTGACTTTTGATTGAAATCTTGGCCAAAGAACAGAAACCAGAGATGCTGAATAAAGTCCACAGAAACAATGAAGTTTATAAAATATTTTGATATCAACCGGAGGAGAAAGGATGCATGCACATGATAGATCAGTGCAGAGTTGAGGTAATATTTTTATGGAGCGTTCGGCTCCATGTTGCTTTGTTTATTTCCGTGTTTACATTTTCGACCGCCAACTTTCCAACCAATAAGAAATAAAACTGAGTATATTTCTAGCCCTTCACTTTGTACCCACCCCTCTGCAAATCTTTAGTTCGCTTACATTTACTGTGAAACAAATCAGACTAAATACAAAACATCTATCAATTTCACTCTGATTCGGACTAACCAAAGTGCCTTTAGAGATGCTGGTCTTTCAGATAGAGCGAGGCGAGCAGTGCTGCTTGTTTAGTCCGTGCTAAGCAAAGCTAGCCAGCTGCAGCTTCATATATTAATTGCACAGAAATAAGAGTGGCATGTTAAAAATATTCTGTTAAACAAGATCTCAATCATAATGCTGCATAAAGTACTGCATCTTAAAGTAACACACGTGGTGAATGTTACTTTTCTTCCAGTGCTTTGTTCTGCAATTGAGTTTTTCCACAATATTCAGTACATTCAGATAGACCGTATGAAAAAAAGAATGTGTTTTTTTAACCTTAAATCATGCACATATGCTGAACCCCAAGTCTGAAGCTGAAAATGAGCATAAAATGTCCCCTTTGACACAACAGATGATTGCTTTGAATTACAGCTCTAATCTAGGCGGAATAAATGGATATCAAACACATAAGTGACATAGCATTTAAATTGGGCACACATCTATCTTTTAATCAATAAACAAATCAATTCCACAGTGTTACACCCAGTGAAGCCATCCATCTCCAGCATACTGGACCATTTCACTGAGAAAAACATCACAGAATATACCGTGTTTTATCGCATTAATTTGAGAAATGTCTGATTTTGTTTTGCAAAATCTTCTCCTCTCCAACTCAGCAGCAGTAGACTTATCAAACTATTTAACTTCTCCTTGTTGAGAACTGTTCTGCACTAATAGCTCTGTGTCGCCACCATGTTTTAAATCTCACACACACTTCCAACATCCAAGGTGCCCGACTATCTCATTTTGAGTGCTCTGCCGCTTTAATGTTGGCTTTGTCTCCCGTTGGCCTGGATGGGCTGCCCCACTTTCATCTCTCCCCTCCTGTAATTTTGGCAGCCTCCTGTTGTGTTGGATGTGTTTCCAGGCCACTTCTCGTCTGTGTCATCCCGCCGCCATGCTCAGGGGCTGTCTGTCATTATACTGCAAACTTAAGCTCTTTTGTTTCTGCAAAGTCACCACCACTTTAAGAGATTTGCAATTAGGATGCATTCTGTAGGCTAAACAAATGTCCTATTCATAATAATGGACAGGCTACATGCATGCTGCTGTGACGTTTTGTGCTTGCTCCTGATTCCCATATTACACAGTAACTGTCCTCTTTACTCACTGGTCATTAAACCATGTGATCACTGACATGGCTCGGCTCTCTAAACACTTCCTCCTTACTGTTTACAGTATAAATGAAAAGACGATGATTTCAGAGAAACATTTCTGTCAGGCGTTCTTTTAATCCGTAGTTTAATGTCGTGAAGCGTCTCATCAAATGGATGTTCTGTTTCGTGAATTGATCTATAGTTGGTTTAAAAGCACATACATATAAAATGTGGCATAAATATAGTTTCCTTCTATTTCTACTTAGTAAAGATAAAGTATGAGTTGTAGCAGCAGTACTACTGTTACTTCTGCTATAACTATCAGTGGTGCCATTGTTTCTACAACTGCTATAACTATTTTGGTATTTTTTACTGCAACCATTAGCAGTGTGATAACTGCTTTAATACTTCTGCAGCTTTTCTCTCCGTGCACTGACACGATTTATAGTCTGGATCGGTTATATATACGTGAAATGTGATTTTTCAATGGAGGACCGCGGCCATTTTCCTTGATGCTGCGTTTTGTTGCTTGGACAGATTCTCAAGTAGCGGATTTGCATCTGCCTCAGAGATTGGCCAACTGGGTCTCTGCAGCGTTGCCGTTGGCCCCAAACTGGATTCCTCAGCTGTTTCTGTTTAATTCTCAGACGAGTGAGGAGAGTCAGTGCAAACCACAACAGAGGCAGAAAGAAAGAAAGTATAAGGAATAAGGCGAGAGAGAAACAGGAGGCCGCTGATGAGAAGCACTTCAATTGATTCTGATTAGAGCAAAAGGAAACTAGTGTTTCATTAAAAACACATTGAGTGCTGAGCTGGAAAGAAATCACTTTTACTGTCTGGGTGCATGTTTCGTACATGTTGTATTCTAATCTCTAACCACGTTGAGTGATGTGTTCCCACAATGTAAGGACCTCCCAAAATTTACTGTTTTATTTTACAGGGGTTTCTTGTTTATTCAACTTTAAGTGCAAATGCCATACAAGGGTAGTTTACTTTTATTAAAAATATTATCGATTTTTTCTACAGTATTATTCTATTACTTATTGGTCTTGAATGTTCAATTACAGTGAATTCTATATTAAATAATACAATAAAATACACATTATATTGCTGACTCTAAAATAAGGGCAACTTTCTGAGTTTTTTTTTTTTTTTACAGTAAAACAAAAAAATATATAAAAAGAAATTGTAAAAGAATGGTAAAAAGTCCGGCAGCAAAAAATGCCAAACACTTACCATCATCTTAAAGTACAAAAAAAACATCTAGTTATACTACAGATATATTTTTGACATGCAGATATTAACTGTATATAATCCATATTTTTAAAGAAATTTTCTGTAAAATAACGTATGGTTGTTTACTGTTATTTGATGGTGACATTTTTTTTTCTTACAGTGCAGGCAATTTGCAATACATGCCATACCTTAAACAAAAACAAATTTATAGTAAAGCAAAAACACAAGTCTAATTTGAAAGTGTAGGGAAAGAATGTGTAATTTAATTAAAAAACGATTCTCATGGAGATGTCCCACACTGATTAATTTAACCGTAGCTGCCTGAAGCAGAAAACATGCTCCATAATTGTCTTAGAATTGCTGCAAGCACTATCGACACATTTTGACATATAAAGACTTAACTGCTTGACCTTTTAGAAGTACCACTCAATTAGCAACTAATTAAGAACTCCATTAGGATTGAAGACCTTGAAAATTAGTTGTGAAAAAACAAAGATTTAGGTCTTTGCGCGAATACTCTGACAAATGCAGATCACTGTGGGAAGCAAAGGTCTGCAGCTGCTTGGCAAGAGGAAATAAAAAATAAAAGCATCAAGGAACTGAAAAAGGTGTGCATTGTGTGTATGAAAAGCATGAAGTTAGAGCCACTTATAAGAGACATACACCTGTTTGACAAGTGAAAATTAGCTTTGACAGAGTTCTGCTCACTTCCTTCTGACCTTTATATGTTAAGTTTAATGTAGTTACAATAAGTGCATTGCCTCAGATGATTTAACACAACATGACAACATATATGGTGTGCAGCTGTCTGAATGTGTCAGTGACGAACAGATAGAGTCTGACAGAAAGTGAAAAAGAGTGAGTGCTGAGCAGGAGCTGATGGCGGCTGCCAGGAAAATTGCAGAGAGATTTCCAAATACCACATCCACAAACAACACATTTGCTGCAGATATGTTATTACACTCAGGGCCTTGCCTCTGCTGCCCTCTTGTCTTGTCTATCCGTCTGGCTTTTTTTTTAACGAGCAGGCCTCGTCCTCGTGTCCACTGACCACACCCCACGCTGCTGCCGGCATCACAGCCGACCACAGGAAACCTAAAGGCAGTAAAGTGTCACTTGTGGCGCGTGGAGGTCGACCTTACAGACGGCTGCAGCAGTGTCACAGCTGTGAAAAGAGTTGACGGTGCAAGCTGGAGCTTATTATGCCTGACTAACTAGAGGGTGATACAGACCAACAGTGACTGTTTAATGCTGAACAGGTAGAAGTTCTTTTAGTGGAAGGAATAGTGGCAGTACAACTTTGTAGTATTACTTCTAATAAACATTTCAGATTGGAGACATTTTGACGCGTAACTAATAACGTTAATAATCTCCCAATGTACCATTTAGCTGTGTTGGCTCCAGTTCAAGGATTCTGCATGCTAGTTAGGCTGATTTAATGACAAGTTGTGACTGACAGGGACACCTAAATGATATGCAGCAATCAAAGGAAAAGCTTGACATTTTCAAGAAATACACTTATTCAGTTCCTTGCTGAGTGTTTGATGAGAAGATCAATATCACTCTCATGTCCGAGCTGTAAATGTGCAGCTGGAGCCAGCAGCCTGTCAGCTTATCTTAGCATAAGACTAAACAGTTGAGACAGAAGAGACGACAGAAACGTTCTGGCCACAGCTCAGAAATAGTATTCTTAATACATAACTTAATGTAAAACAGCTTGGAAATTTCCCCGTTGTGGGAGAACAAATATCTTATTGATGTTTTTGCACGAATTACATAAATGCAACATGTTAAATTTGGAATTTTTAAGACACTGGTTGGTGGATTATTCTGCCTTTAGACAGAGCCTATTTCCTTGTGTTTGAAGTCTTTATGCTAAGCTAAGCTAATCAGCTATTTACCATACAGTCATATGGAGAGGATATCAATATTCTCAATTAAGTGTTTTTTCCACCCCAAAATATTTTCTTAAATTATTCAATTTAACTTACTAAAAGCAGCAAACCGGTGCAGCTGTAGTAGCAGTACATATAGTAATCTACTTTAACACTTAATTTAATACTAATATTTGTATAAGTGTATATAAGTGTAAGTGTATAACAGCAGTAGTAACAGAACTAGCAACAATAACGGTAAACACCACCTGCAGACACATATTGAGACACATATACAAATGGTTTGCTTGGAACAATAATGCATTTGATGTTTTTTACTGCAAAAAAGTATAATTTCCACATTCAAATGATAGGGTATCTCTTCCTACTACCTCAATAAAAATGTCAGAATCTATGACTATATGCAGATTTTTATTCCTTTCTAAAGTTTTCCAGCTAGACACAAGATGCAGATTCTCAGTGTATGCACACTGGCATGTTCAGGTTACTACATCAGACTTTTATCAAGTTGCAAATTGCACCGGGATTGACTTGCAAACTAGTTGTGCTGTCAAACATCATGCTTGTATAAGCCCACTGCTTAAAATCTGATTTTCTGTGAGCACAGAGAAACTTTCCGCCTTCAGCAGATGAAAACAAAAACAGCCTTTTCAAACTCTTCACATCAGTATTCTGCACAGTGAAGCTCTCAAACCAAATACACGAGAAGGAAGAAGAATAAAACATTTCTGCGTGAAGTATAAGTAAAAGTAGTAGTATAAGTAACAGTAGTAGTAGCCGTAGCAGTAATAGTATAAGTAGCAGTAGTATAAGAAGGAGTAGCAGTAGTATTAATAGAAATAATAGTGGTGAGAGTAAAAGAGTGATGCTGGCACGAAGCATTTCTGTTCAGTTTAAGTTTCTAAATTAGTTTGTCTAAATCAAATTGTCTTCTTGCTGCTTCCACTCTGCCAGGAATAAACTGTGAGCAGATGTACACTTTTCTATTCAATGGCATTCAACACTCGACACTCCATTTAAAACTGGCAAAAATATCGCCCACTTTTGCAATTTTCAATCCAAAAGATGATTATGTTATTGGGTATTAATATCTGGGTTTAAAGTGCATTAACCTCCCCACTGTTTATTCAGTGTGAACACTAGATCTTCCTCTCTCGTTGTGTCCTGGCAGCCTGGGAACTATCAGCCCACTGTGAAGCGAACAGAAGATGCCTTCCAGGCCTGTAATGACATAGTGGCGTGTTTCCAAGAGAGAGCTCGCGTAGAGAGGCAGTACGCCCAGCAGCTCAGTGAGTGGAGCAACAAGTGGAAGCCAGTGGTGGACTCAAGTAAGTACTGCAACTGCACCACAGTTACACAAACTGTAACCATAAAATCTTCTTTAAGAGGTGGCAATGTGTAGATTTGATTTGATGTTTTATGTAAACAGTGGCTGGTTATCAGAATTAGTTCTAAAGCACAAAGAAAATTGGAGTAATCTGTCCATCCTCCTCCTGCAGGTCCTCTTTATGGGTCTCTTCTGAAGGCTTGGCAGTGTTTTCTGTCCTCTGCCGACCGGCTGGCCTCCTTACACGCCTCCATCTGTCGCTCCTTGGTGTCGGAGGACGGAGACCGGGTCAGGACCTGGCAGAAAGACTCCTTCCACAAGAAGTTATTCGGAGGGTTTAAGGAGTCCCACGACATCGAGACGGGATTTGCACGTGCTCAGAAGCCGTGGGCCAAACGACTTAAAAAGGTCTAATTCATTAATCATTCAGATTCAAAAGCAAGGTTCAGTGTTACTGAGCACTGAAATAACAATAATACCAACCACAGTTACACAATCTGTACTTTTCTGTGATGTGAGAGCAGCTCAGGAGAATAGGAGATCCATCAAAAGCACTTTAAGGAATCAATACTTCATACATAGTAAAAGTAACTGCAACATCACAAATGGATAGTCATTAAGTAAATGGCCTCAATTCAAAGTCTATATTTAGACCACCAAGACCTAATGCACCACTTCTTTATTCTGGGTATCAGTAAGATGCTTTTCAAAACCAGGTGCAGCTCAGCTTTCACAATTATCTTCACAGGTTAAATTGCTTTTGAATAGATGGGATTGTTGTTGGTGTCATAAAAAGTATATGTATACGCTTTTCTTTGTGAGCACTTTGTCCTGACTGTAGATAATGTGTATCTTGGTTCATCCACAGCTGGATAAAGCCAGAAGGGCATACCACAAAGTGAGCCGTAAGGAGCAGGCAGCCAGGGAGCGAGAGATCCACGCTCAGGGAAACCCAGACGTCGCCATCGACAAACAGAAGAAGATCCAGGAGGAGAGAGAGCTGGTTCAGCAGGAGGCCGAGAAGGTAAACAACACATTTCGTCTTATTCTCTTCTGTTCCGTCAGCTAGACTGCTGACTTTTTTCTGTAATGATTAAAGGCACTCTGTGGAGTTTTTGACCACTTGTAGTTGTTGGATCTTGTGCACACGCGTATACATAATTGTGACGATTCAACACACCTTGCTGCCACCTGTTTCAGGCTTTTTCACAGATCGACAGTCAGAGGAGCCAAGAAATCTAGCAAAGCCAAAAGCAGGGAAGATAAATGCTGCTGGCTAACATAACTGGATGAATTCAGATTTCATGCGAATTTCCAAGGAAGAAGATTTTTGTTTTTTTTAGTTTTAGATCTTTTTAGATTAGAGTGTGGGTACGGGTAAGGATAGGGTAATATAACTTTGTGTGAGTTTAAGAAGTAACTCCATGACCCTCACTGAGCAGTGTGTGATTGTTTCCAGGTTCGTGCCCGCTATGAGAAAGTCCTTGAGGAGGTGAACCGATACGCTCCCCGCTACATGGAGGAGATGGAGTCCATCTTTGACCAATCGCAGGACGAGGAGCGCAAGAGGATCGCCTTCCTCAAACAGGCCTTTCTCTCCATCCACAAACACCTGGACATCACCAACAACGAGAGGTAAACGTGTGTGTGTTGTTGCAAGTTTCTGTCTGTGCTGATTAGATGATCAATGTGTGTGGTCAAAGAGGAAGCCAAGTATGTAGAAATCAATCATTTGACTCAATTTAGCCATAATTAACAGCTGTTCCACTACATACATAAGTGTTTCTCGGCGACTCATTTCTAGTCTAATAAAGGAAATAAAAGCAAAGACGGCAACTTAATTACTTTATGCAGTCTGCAAGGAACACAGGGGGATATGAGAGACATTATATACTCTATTAATCTGCTTAGTTTTTGGGCAACACTTCACTTAAAATGCTCTGGGTGGTAGTGCAAGTAGATTATGTACCAATTAGAAGTTTAAATAAAATTAAGGTATAGTAAAAGCACGTAGCAAACTATCAATCCTTCCATCTTGCTTCATGTTGTGTTTTCAGTGCATCTTAATCTGTGGATGATATAATAAAGCCTTCCCTGCACCATTTCTGTCTATGGCTGATATTTTAAAATAGAAAACAACAATGCTGACATTTAAAATGACAGCAGAAATATGAAGCATTTGTAAATTGTCTTGCAGCTTCTCCAGGGCTCAGATAACACCTGTATCACAATACTCAACATAAAGGGGAATAATTGCTCTCACTTGGTATTCACAGGAGTCTGACCATTCTAATTAAAACTAGTTTATGCTCTTAATATGTTAAGTATGTAGCTTTAAGTTTATGGTGGTAAATATCATGTACTTCCAGCTACAACTGTGCATAGATGCTTCATCTTTCTTCTGTTTCATGGCAGATAGCAGTCATTACTTTTGCTTTTTGCACCTACGTTTTGCGTCTTTAAGTAGCTATATTTATATAGCACATTTCATACACAACTCAATGTGCTTTACATAAAACCTAATTTAAAACATACAATTAAAAAGAAAATCTAATTTAAAAAAAACCCAAAAGGACAGGAAACAGGAAAATGTAATAACAGAAAGAAAAAAAAGGAAGATTAAAATGAAGCATAAAATAATGATTTGCTTAAGAATTGTTGAAGGAAGAGACAAATAAAATATTAAAATTTGAAAGTGTTTTAGAAAAGGAGCTCACTCATAATTGCATGAAAAGATAAACGTTTTTAACCTGGATTTAAAAACATTCACATTTGAGGCTGATTTCAGTTAATCAAAAATAAATTGTACTTTCATGTTTTATCTGGGGGCGGGCAAATGCATGTGTTGTAAATATTTAGGGGACCAAAATCTACACCGATGGCTGAAAGTATTCGGTCAGACTTGAATAGTAAGAGCTGAAAACAGACGAAAAGCAGCAGAAATGTCTAAGAGCTATAAAATCATTGCAAATGTCAGATGAAGTAAAAGTGGTTTCATTGTCATTTAAAGAGTATGAGTATATTATAGTTAGAGAGACAGTTAAAGTGTATGCACTATTAGTGTTAGTTGATATATATAAGCTTTTGAAATGTCAGTTGAAGTTTGTTGAAAGCAGTAATGGCTAATGGATGACAGGTCTGTGTTGTTTGGATCAGTATAAAGCGTTTCATGTTGGTTCACCTCCGCTAGAATATGTATTAATCTCAATTTGAGGACTCTTATTTACTCTCCATCACTTGTTTAGTGTGAGGGCCGTGTACAATGAGCTCCACAACACACTGATGGCCATTGATGAGCACGAGGACCTTCGCTGGTGGAAGAACACCTACGGGCCCGGCATGCCCACCGACTGGCCCCACTTCCAGGTATTTATTATTTAAATCGATGTGACGTTCAAGTCTTCATTCTGATTTTTAGTCTGAAGTGAATTTATTTTGTCCAAATGATTTCTTTTTTTTTTAGGAATGGACGCCTGAGAAGAAAAACAAAAAAGGGAAGAAAGAAGTAGAAAAGAAAGGAACAATAGAGAGGAGGTGAGTGTATTTATCCTAAAGAAGTTGATGTGGTTTTACTGTGATCTGATGCTGAACAGACTTTTATCTCTTCTGTCTCTTTCGTCTTTTCGTCTTTCTGTCTCTTTCTCTAGTGCGATGATCGGAGGAGTGAGAGTAAGAGCTCTGTATGATTATGTTGGCCAGGAGACAGATGAGCTGTCATTTAAAGCAGGTAAACATCACAGCATCACTTAGTAACAGTATGCAGATGTGTACGATATTATGTGAAATGCTTATTTGGTGTACCATCTATTTATATCTAGATTTAAGCGTTTTTGTCTATTTATTGTTATTTAATTTGATTTAATTTAACTTGTTTTCTTTTAGAGCAGAAGTGATTTGTTGAATTATTGAGTGGTTGTTCAGCAAAAAAATATATGTATTTGTATAATCATTTAATAGTTTAAGTACTCTTTTTGTGAATCCTACTCTTGAGCACTGGAAAACTATAATGGTCCTTTTTGTGCAATATTGGTATATTTTATAGATCAAATTATAATTCAAGAACAGTTTAATCATTTGAAAAATAACCTGATTACTTGCATCCCTAAGTTTTGCTCTTTTTGTCCCTGCAGGTGAGGAGTTTTTGAAGATCGAGGATGAGGATGATCAGGGCTGGTGTCGGGGGATGAAGGACGGGGGGAGCGAGGGGCTCTACCCAGCCAACTATGTGGAGGTGGTGTAGTTAGGGCATCGAGACTGAAAATTAAAGATCTTGTTACGTCATATGCTTCGTTGAAGTGGAAGTCACAGCCTGGTTTAAAGTCTAAATGTCAGGAACATAAAACCAATGCTGTAAAGAACACCAAGTAGCTGTTAGCCAAAGCTCTGGTCTGTGATGAGAGGATGATCTCACTTAGGAGGATATTTTTAGCATACAGAGGTTTTAAATAACTATCCAGGTTGTGTAATCTCTTGAAGGATTTTGAGAAATGTTTTAATATATACAGTATGCATAGACCACTTGTATTGAAGCCATATGATAAACGTTGCTTTAATGTAAAAAAAGTGCTCTTAATGTACACTATATAACAAGCCATTTTGTGCTGAAATTGCATTACAGGACTGCTATTTTCCTTCAGCTGTTTTTATTACTTTGCACCTCAACAAACATTGTTATTAAAATGCTCACAAAGCCTCTCAACATATGAAGAAAGTGACGCTAATGTGATTATAAATAATCCAAAGCAGCCGTACAAATGGAGTCAGCTCGATAGAAGTAGATAGCTATATGACCTGTTTTTCTCTTCTGTTTTGTGGCTTAAAAAGGAACAGTCCAACATTTTTGGGGGTATGATTGTTTGCTCTCATATACACAATGAGATGGGAATATTGATATTAGTTTCATCTCTAGGTGTCAGTTACAGGGGGGAACTGCTACACATTCCAGAAACTCCAAAGCCATTTTATTCTGCATCTTGCTCACTTAAAGTGACTATAATTAATATATTAACAGGTTATAATATCACACTTAGGTGAAATGTTTCTGTGGATGTGTCAAACTGACCCAGAGACTTGAAGCAGCATCTCAGATCTGCAAACAAAATTCAGGTGACTGTTGTATTGAGGACTCATTTTCTAGCTACTAAGATATATATCAATGCCACAGCAGATACTTATTGGCTGGCAGGAGGTGAATGTCACCGAACAACTTGTGTTGTGCATTTTAAATTACAGTATGTGTAAATAAGACAGTTTTGGACTGCTGTGTACTTCGGGGGGCTGAGGCTCAGGTGGAAGAGCGAGTTGTCCATTACTTGCACGGTTGGTGGTTCAATCACACACCGAACTTTTAAAATTGCTCCTGATAGTCCGACCAGCGCCTTGCATGGCAGCTCCACTACCATCAAACTGTGTGAATGAGAAAAAATTGTGAAGCATTCTGCCCACTAACGTAGAAAAATGCTATGTAGGTGCAGTCGTTATCCGGTTATCAGTTTTGATGGTGCGAGGGTCGATGTTTCTTCCTGTTTTCTGTCTTTATACCAAGCCAGAACCTACATTACCAAACAAATTTATCTTAATTTTGGGTCATCCAACCATTTAGATGCTTTCAGAAAACAGTGCCAGGCCTAAACATGTCTGAGACGTGAGGCTGTCTCTGCACGGAATGTTCAGAGATTAAATTGATATTTTTCTTCTTCATAAGATTCTCAGTTTGACTACAAACATTCATATTTCTTAGCATGTCAGAGTGTTCCTTTAAGTTAATACTGGGGAACAAATAGTTTTCCTGCCTATCTGTAATCATCTGTTGATATATGTGTATGTATGACGCTTATCATGGAGGGCATCTTTACCAAAGTAAGGAAACAGCTTCCAGGCACTGCTGCTTTTTCTTTAGCCTTCTTCACTATCTGTGTATGTTCTGTCGGTCTTTATTTGTTATATAAAAAAACATGCATTTGCCTCCAACAATCCTTTTTTTGCAAACTGCCTGTCTTTTGGAAATAAAATGTAAAATTGTTACACAAACAAAGTAAGCATTATTATTGAATTTAGGACGGAATATTGAATGTGTGTGTATGTGAGTGTGTGTGAGAGAGAGAGACAGAGAGATTGTTGTTGACTATGTCTGTGTTTGAGTTTGTGAATCACGATGCCATCATCCTCTGGAGTCCTAAAGTCCTGCCTGTGGATGTTATTACAAGTACAGGGCTGTCACACACACACAAACACACACACACACACACACACACACACACACACACACACACACACACACACACACACACACACAGCAGTCACTTTTAAGCCTTGTGTCCGTGTCAGGAGAACTGTGCCCAGGTCAAACGCTGCTCTTTATCTTGATGACGCCACAGCAGAGTCAGATGCAGCCTGACATCAACACATGGCCATCAGCCAAGCAAACCATCCCACACCAGTGTTTATGTTGGAGTCAGCCGATAGCGAGAAGTGCAATGATAAATCCTGGTATATTGTTACACTCTACACACACTCAGAGTTTTGCAGTAAATAAAAGCAGACAGGAGTTTGTATGACAGGAATGTCTGTTTCCACAGGAGGAATGGAAATAATGATGTCACCCTGGAAGGAATTTCCTCACCTGATGACAGATTTCTTGCTTGTAGCAGACATAGACTGATCTTTAATCACAAAGACACCCGTCCCTCTGCTGCCTAGAACATTTCTGACAAAGGACTGAAAAACCTTCAAAAGACGGAGAATACAGAGTATACTGAAAACAGGTTTTATCTGGTATATCTAGTAAAAAAAAACCCAGCTCGACAATATAAAAATACTTCATAACTAAGTAGGGCTGTGACAAATGTCAATTATGATGTCAATGTAAAATGTCAAAACAAATGTCATGATAATTACCGTCTCCATGGAGATCGGTTTGCGGTTTGTTTGTGTGCAAGATAAGGGAATAACTACTGGCATGATTTTTTATGAAACTTGGAAGATGGGTGTGGCATAGGCCAAGGAAGAATGCATTCAATCTTAAATTGGAGTGATTTGAAATCACAGGCCAGATGCAGAAATTGTATTACACCTTTGTTGACATCATGAAAATGAGCATGGCCTTGGTGGAGGTCTGCACTCTTCAAATGCTATTGGCTGCTGAGTGAAAGTGAAAAGAAAAGCACACTGTGTTCTCTACAGATCATCCCTGGTGCTCCAGTTTGATCTTAGCATGCCTTGACTACATTGAGTGACACTGGCACTGTAAGGAGCGACCAGGCAGCTTCACCCAGAACAATAATAAAAAAGCTAACCAATGACTAAACCCCTCATGACACCTAAAAATGCACTGCAGTAAGAGAAGTGGCACAAAGGCCACAGGCAGTGGTCGACTGGCAAGAGGGGGAAAAAGTCACTTTGTCATGAGTCATCCTTCATCTTGTTTTCAACAAGCTGAAGAGTTCATTTATGAGGAATGACAAACTGAGTCCATGACCTGAGAGCTTGTTTCCCGCAGTGGAGTGTTCTGCCAGCTTTGTTACGGTGTAGACTGTATTTTGTCTTGGCTTTGGGCCACCAAACCCTTTAAAGGAAAAGGTTATTACAAGTCAATACACTGCCAATCCTGAGTGATCACACTCATCTCCAAAGATGTGTTTCTTTGCTGGTGGGAGCTGAGCCTTTCATGATGAAATTGACCTTCATTCATACTTCGATCATATAAAAAAATGATGTAAACAACAGATAAAACGAAACAAATGATGTGAAAGTTATGAGCTCTCTCCAGACATTTTATTTGGCAGCTTCACCTGTGGGCCACTTCAGACACAACGCAGGAGCTTGTAATTGGTAGTGTAGAAATTTGATCTGCATCCAGGGCACAGTGTCTTTTTCTGTCACATTAGAGGAAGAGCTGAAGGGTAGCAAGTTGTTTTTATGCTCCAGTTGCTTTACAAGGAAACAATGAAAGGGTAAGAGCAATTCTGAAAGAAGGACTTTTGCAATTTCTTTTTGTTCTGACATGCTCTGTTAACATCCATTTTGATGTTCCATCCTCCAATCACACTTTTCAGAGAGAACTGGTCGCTTCCCACCAAACTCTACTTTGAACTCTGCTCATTTAAATTCATGAGCCCAAGCTCATTTACACTGTAGGTGCAATGTAAACACACACCCATTAACAGACGCTTGTTTGTCAGGACAATAATGAGTGGAAACGGCTCATTTGCATGCTAATAGCCTCATGATATTAAATTTGATGCCACAGAGCTTTCAAATACCAAATGCTCCACAGCGTTAGCTATGATCTCAGTGAGGTCAACATGTGGACTCCCACTCTCAGTGCAGGAGTGCTGACCATTTAAACCTAACCTTATTTATTGAGACTTCCCAGTTATACATGAAGGTATTGCTGTTTATGTTGACATTGTTCGGTCTATAATGCTAATGTCAGTGGTCATCACTCACTTAAGTCACGTTTTTTGCATCCTGGTACAGAACACAACTCGCTTGATGTTTAAATGTTCTCCAGCAGAGGGAGCTAAACAATCAGCAGCACGGCCCTCAGCAGGCCTGTCTTGAGGAGAAATATGCACGCTGGGGTGGCAGCATAATGGGAAAATGTCTTTATTCCCTCATCTCTCATGTGGTGACAGGCAGAACTTTAGGTTGCCATGGAGAGAGCTGCTGAAACGGGGCCATAATTAACAGAGCCACAGAACTTGGTTCAATGACTCATTACATTTCAAGAAGTTAATGAGGAAATCACACAGCTCCTCGAAGGCAAATGACTCTGCATGTGTATAATGTGTACATATGATAAATGTTTGAAGTCACATCATGAGGTGGATATTACTGTACACTGCTGCAGCTGGTTCTGCAGGGCTAATGATGAGCATGTGATCTGCCCCCATGCCGTCTAGTCGAGATCTGGATGTGTGTGTGTGTGTGTGTGTGTGTGTGTGTGCGCGTTAGTATGTGTGGATGTGTGTTTGAGCGTGTTGAGGGAATGACTCACCACCTTGTCGGGGAGACACAAAACATATGAGCATTTTCTCAGGTTGTCATACACACATACTGTATACTCTACAGCTCCATGCTCCAGATTTACTTTGGCACCTCTCTCTCTCCCTCAAATCCTCGCTGTGTCTTTCCCTGGCTCTCCATAAGCTCAAGCTGCCCTTGGGAGGCTCCTGTCCCAGCTAAGGGCCAGCAGTGGGCCTGCTCGGGGGTTAACAGAGTAGCTAAGAACACAGGAAAAGCTGCCCAACCACCTGTAGAGCTGCCAAGAGCACTTAAGCATAAACCATCTCGCACAATTTGTCTCAAGGATGTCTGGAAAATCCCACTTGACTCTCTTGCTTAAACAACACTAAGGCCTTCACTGGGGGATGCTCCCCCTGGAAATGCATAGGCTAGGTAGCAGTAAGAATGCCAAAAGTCAAAGGAGTGGAGCAAACATGCAGAGCAGCAATCATGCAGACTATAGACGATGCCGCAGACTGGTCAAGGCCAGGGGCGCGGCCTTCGGGCCCAATCCTGCAGAGGCCAGATTCATCTGCACGAAGCAGCAGGGTCAACCAAGGAGAGAGGTAAGTCCGCCTCTCTTGGCCTCAGAATGTATAAGCATGCTTTTCATTCTAAACTTCCCAAAAATAATGAGCAATCAAGAAAATGGTTATTCTTGCATTTCAATTAGCCTAATTAAAGAGAGGGCAGCAGGATAGTCAGAAGAATGGCAAGCACTACAGTACGGTGTGTATTTGTAGGTGTATGTGTGTGTGTGTATGAGTGAGAGAGCAAGAGACTCTCCAAGGGGTTCAGCTGGAGCACTGCATCAGCAGTCAGAGAATGAGAAATTAACCATTTGCTTTCTTCCCTCCACAGCCTGAAGCAGATACACAATCTGGTCAGCATACTGGCTGCCAGAGAAGAATCGGACTCACACTGAGTCTCCATCAACCCATCATCAATCATTTACATCTCTGATTCTGTCATCCGAACTGTTCAGTTATGCAGTTCAGATCATAATACTGGCCAAAGGCGTTCTTATCTCCAACTGCCCGTTGCAAGATAAATGTGGCATCTGTTAATGTTTTTTTCTTCATTTTTATCTTGTGGATGTGAAGGATGCTGGCGGTGAAAGAGTTAAGCGTAAGTTCAGCATCCAGTCTGACAGTGAGAGCCAGATGGTCATGTAGAGCACTTACAGTGACATGGGCCTACACAGCTCCCCCTGCTGGAACACACACACACACACACACACACACACACACACACACACACACACACACACACACACACAGCTCATTTGCATGCAAACTCACACATGCACATCTCTGGCAGATAACAGCGGCTGTGATTCCCAGGTCGTTTACCCATCCATCTCCCCTCCCTCCCTCTTCCTCAACTCTTATCCCCCTTTCTCACTTCCTCGCTCCTCCTCTTTCCATTTCCCTCGGTCTCAGTCTGATGGCCAGAGTTAATTGGCTCCTGTCTAATTGCTGCTCATTAGCTTGAGTAACCAAACATGTGAGACGTAGCAAACAAAATCTTCTTCCGGCTCTCGCTCAGCTCAGCTCAGCTCAGTGCTGTGTTTTGTTTTTGCAATTCCCATTCCAAGCACCCCCCCACCCCCACCCCCCACCCCCGCCGTGCACATTACCTGCCTTTGTTTGTTGCTTCATCTTTCACTTTGTCGCTTCACTTGCCCTGAACTGGAAAACATCTGAATGACAGAAACTGACAGAAAAGATGGCATGATAGAAAAGGCTTTGAAACTCAACATTTGTGCTGTTTATTTATTTATTTATTTTACACTATGTTGTCATCTATTTAATGTTTGCTGTGTAATCTGCTGCCAGAGTATCTTCTTTGCCTGAATACAATGTGCACAGACGCTCATACGTACACAGACACACACAGACACACACACAGACACACACACACACACACACACACACACACACACACTGGAATAGGCATATGTATTGTTTTACACACACCCACCCACATGTGCAGACACACATCAGAAAGGCCAGCCTCCTCGCCCACACCCGCTGGCATTTGGCAGGTTCTCTATATTTGGGTAGTGCCCCTCCCATAAGCCCAGCCTCCTCAACTCCCCTCCCTATTTAATCTATCTTAGAAAAACCTCAGGGGTTTAATTCCTTTCTCAAGGCAAAGTGCTTTGCTGGCATGGCAGCCAAATCCATACACAAGGAGTGCATCAAGCTTTAAAGTGGACATCTCCACAGCGGAGCAGTTTAGTCAGAGTGACGTGAAATATACTCCATAGTGTGTCACTGTAGAACAAGATAAAAAAGAACAAAAATTGGTTCGGGGCTGCTGCTGTCCTCAGGGGATGTGGAGGACTGTGGTGAGAAACACTGGAAAGAGTGAGGAGAATTACACAATAGTCATAAATGCACACAGACAGACACACACCGACCCACACACACCCACTTGCAAACCTTGTGATATGCCAAGAAAATTATTTACTACTCAAGAGCAGGCCCTAAATGATTAGATTAGTCTCCTGGCTCCATGGCTTCTGTAGCGCCAAGAGACAGGATGGGATGAGACATTACTAACGTTAGAGATTCAATGCAAGAAAGGATGGAACAGTAAATATGATCAGTAAAAAAAAAAAAAAAAATAGAAGACAGAGAGAAGTGTATATCTCAAAATATCACTTCAATCAGCTTCACCAACCCCCACCAGCCTATAGTGAGTCAGACCCTTTTCTCCCACAATACAAACTGACATTTGCAGCCCCCAAATATTCATAACTGAGACAAAAATATACATCATCCAGTCAGGGAACAAGAGGCATGCAGAGATCTCTCCTCGCTCCGAGAGGTCCGCAGAACCAATCATTGATTAAATTAAAGACAGAGCGTCTTTTGACAAATTCAAAAGTTCAGTTCAAGTAAATGTAAGTTTCACAAATGGAAATCAATCAAACAGAAGGTGAGCTTAAAGCAGCTGGTCAAACAACAGTGTGGACCTAGTTGACAAGGTGAAAGGGACTGCTGGTAGTATTGAACCGAGACTTAAGACCTGAATCTGCTCTGTAGTACGTTTCAGCTCATTATTTAGCTGTCCGACCCACAAATTTACTGTTTTGGTGTGCTCTCTGCTCTCTCATAGTGTCATTTTAAGACCAAAGCAGGCAGCCCAGTGAAAAAGCCATTATTTGTAGAAATGGTAATTGTTTGTAAACATTCAAACTTGGCCCCTCCTCCCCGGCTCAACAAAAGTGAAAGCAAACTCAAGATTCACTCTTGTTTTTTGGAATCCGCTTTGTTTCACTATAGCAGCCGCTATAGTTCTGTAGCTTCGTGCTCAAAGGGTGATGACCACAAATGTACCGAACACACCAAAATTAAAAGAAAAGCTAAGATGCATATAGCCGGGTCTCTGCAGATACAGACACCACTGCACATTATTTTTGTGTCAGTTTATACATTGTTCAATTTAAAGAAAATCCATAGTTTACCTTTAAATACCTGCACTACCTGGTCAGCACCAAACAGCAGACAGACAGATTTAGTGACTAGGTAGCTCTGACTCACCGGATGAAGACTGTTGCTTTATATCATGTCTCTCTTACTATTTTTCTCCCCTTTTGCTATATCTGCTATCTATTTTGCAGGAAAACAATTTAAAGAAATACTAACAAGTCTGAACTGTTTTTTTCCTAGAAAAGAGTGATAATTGGAGCAGCAAGACCATTGGAGATAGGTGTGGCTATGTTAGACTGGGTGGTTCGTGCAGACGAAGGAACCAGATATTCCCCACAGGTGTTGGTAGAGACCAAAAATGGAGCGAAAAGAGAGTGAATATTGCACTTACATTCTTCAAGTCTTCAAAAACGAGATGCGATAATGAATTTTGTTACTGCAGAAGGCGACTTAGCTAGTGATTTGGCTGCACATTTCCCACTAACATAGTTTACAAAAATCCACTCGACCTCAGTTGTAGAGTTTAAAAACATTTATTCCTTATGTGCCACAAGCAGGTAAATCCACAGAATCCTCTTGCTGGATATTATAAACAGGACAGGACATGGTAAGAAAACTGTGAAAATGTGACTCCACAGCAAGTCGAGGCTCCACTGCCTTCTCAGTTCCAAAGTTTTTTACAAAACAAAATGCACCAAGGCGTGCTCTCTTCAAGTGACAGTATGTCATTATCAAACAATAACAAAATTGCCTGTTCCAGACATACAATGTATTATAATATTTGAAGATAGATTAGGTGAACAAATTACACTGAATAAGTACATAGTTGATATATTTTACTTACGTTTAATAACTCAAAAATGTATCTTTGTCTCAAACAATGAGTAATAATAAACAATAATAATGTTGCTCCATAACTGCTGCATGTGTAAATAAATAACTGCTTGCTAACACATTTGTCATAACTTAACTATGAAACACTATAATAACTAGCTTTGAAGGCAATGCTGTGCTCACTTATTTCATCTGGCCAGAAAATGACCCCAGAAATATAAGTTATAGCTTAAATAGGTAAAATAAAGTAAATTATAGAAATGCTTAAAATACCAGAACAAAAAGGTCAAATTAAGGTTACGTTTCAACTTCCATGAGGTGAGTTTTTTGGTCACTTTGCCAAAATGAAGCTCGAAAAAATTGTTTAATGGCCAGGGGGACAAAGCCTGTGTATGAGCAACCCCATTTCACATACAAATAGTCTGATTAAAAAAATGTCTCTGCTGCTTTAAAAAAGTAAAATGCAACAATACATGGAAATTGTGAACAAATTGGGGTATGGAATGAAAAAAAAAATTCCAGGATAAAAAGCAAATTGTGTGTTTATGTGATGATTTTCAGCTCCCTTCAGCTCCCCTTTGAGGCTGTTCCAACATTTTTAGGAACTCAATTCTGCCTCACCAAATGTTCTTCTTGATAATGTCCAACTTGGATACAAAATTCAACAATTCAAGCCTCTCTATCTCTTTCTCTGTCTCTCTACCCAACACACAGAACATCCAGTGCTCAGAAATCAAGTTGTAAAAACACACGGGTGATGGATTTTGACAGCTCTCACGAAGAGCATGCTGCCTCAGACCCAGTCATGTTTTCCTCCACTCTGCAGCCCCCTTGACCTCAGGAGTAGCAGCTTGTGTAAGACTGTTCCTAAAAATCTCACTGCCATTGGGGTTTACCAGAGCACTTTGAGGTTCCTGACCTTAACACATACTGCATACGCGGCCTGTCTAAACCGCTCCAGGCTAAGGGCAGGGAGGTTGGGAAACCCCCCAAAGAGCATGGCCGAGAGACAGGACTGACCTCACTGAGTTCACTGGAGGGGCTCTCTGCCAGATGCTGAGGAGAGGAGAGGAGAGGCTACTCAGGCTTTCTCCACTGATGGTATCTGAAGAAAGAAAGACAAATAGTAAATTAGGGAAAAGGAGCAAATGGAATTCTAGAAATTAAAGTGGGTGATGGCAGTGGCTGATGGGTGGGGGGAGTCACGACAAATACAATGAAGAGCAACAGAAGAAAGAAGGAGAAAGACAGCTAGAGAAAGAGAGAAAGAGAGAGAGGTGGGCGATTGGTCCTATGAGAGAGTTGTCATGGTAACAAGTGATCATGATGAGGTTGAGAATGATCAGAGAAGACTTTTGGAAAGAAAGTGCAAATACACACAGATGAAACGTAATTACATTAGGCATAAAACGCCATCGCAGGACCAGATTACGTCAGAGTCGGCAACGTGTGTGGAAACTAATTCAAAAGTTTAGTTTTTAAAAGTTTCATTTTAAACTTTAGATCCACCATATCATTTAATTTACATTGGATTAAGCTGAAGCACAGAAAATCACCTCTCATGGGAAATATTGCTTAATTAAATTAAATAATCAACGGTTTCATTAATTTAGTGGGTTCTTTGTACTGCTCTATATTGCGAATGGTGATATTTCATTAGCAAACATATTTTCTCTTATAAGCAATACAGGTTGAATGCAGCGTCCAAAGCGTGAGCAGGATGTCTATCTGAAGCCAGGGCCACATTCAGTCTGAAAAACAGTAAGCATCAGTGCTATGGCTTCAGGGTTGACCATCATGTTTCCTTGCAGTGGGCTGCAAGGTGTGTTATCTTTCATTTGCTGGATGTGTCATAGATATTACTCAATTTATGTAAACCCACGGTATTAAAAAGGCACCAATGCGCCACTGTTTCCTTTTTGTCAGTGTTCAGTTTCTATGCTCAGTATATCTGGAGCAAACTGCTGAAATGCCTACTTCTTTTAAATCAATATTGAAGACTCAACTGTTTACAGCTGCCTTTTACTAAATGATTTGAATACATTTACATTTATTTTTTAACTATATAACTCTGCACTGTAACTTTTACTCTTAGATTTAAGCTTCTGTTTTAGCTGGGGTTTTTTCTTTTCTTTTTTAAAGGTTTTGTTTTAATTGTAATTCAATTGTCCTTTGTCATGATGCTTTTAATCTCTTGTGTAAAGCACTGTGATTCGCATTGTTGCTGAAATGTGCTTTATGAATAAACTTGCCTTGCCTTTGTCGCCCCAGTCTTCATGTCCCTGTGCTGTATCTGTTTGTAGCACATATTAGGTTAACTTCTATCACAATGTCACAATTTGCCTTGACTAATTATACAACCCGTCTGTTCAGTTTCAACCTTAGCCTGTATATAAATAATGGACGTAGTCACCGTGACGTCATCCATTGGTTTGTGGACTGCCCGTTGGAAGCCTCGAGTTCAGCATTATACTCTTCGCCATCTTGCGTCGCCATCTTGTTTCAGCGTAGCAGTCCATATTTGGACTGTGGCGGAGCGCGAGGGATCTGATGACACTGACTACACGCCTCTCTACACCTCAACCTGACTGAGAGAAGCCGCTGCTAATTCATTTTAGCATTAATTGGAGCATTAACTCTTTTTTGGCTAGCAAAAAAACAAAAACAAAATGTATGTTACTGACCTCAGAAAACTGAGCAGCGACTCCTTGGAGTGTCTGTTAGTCCAACCAAACACTGAACAAGACATTTTTACTGATTAAGTGAAATTACAGTGTGAAAGGGTCAAAGTTATGAGACCAAATCGGTAAATGTCCTCTTTTCTATCTATATAACGTTATATATAACTTTATTGACACGTTGCCGTGGATACGCATTGCTCTGCTTCTCTCCTGGTGACGGCTTGCCTTGTCAGTGACCTGTCAATCAAAGGTAGCCACGCCCCAAATCATACGATTCTTTATCTTCTATTTTCTTCTAAATGGGGCCATTATTAGAACTATTGACATCAAATTGTCTTGAAGATGATTTTTTACTAGCGATTGAGACCATATTGTTGTCCTGAAAAATTATCCGAGGTAATAAATCAAGTCAGAAGTTTTCAAATTTTGCACTGAAATGAATAGGCAGATTTTTTTTGCAGCCAAACTTAGCACCCCCTGCTGGAATTTTCGGTAGATTGCAGGCTTAAGGCACTTCCTGGTTGGCCTCCATGCTCAGACACGGAGATTGCCGCCTGGTTTCAACATAAAACAAACCGTTTTTGTACAGTTTTAAATGTAATATATGGCGCAAAGGATGAGCAAATTATCACATCCTATTGAATTTATGTTTTAAACTTTATTGGAACTTTATTGGGTTGTAATTTCTTTTTGTTTGAGTTACCTGTGTCCAGGGTGCTGCTGCTGGTTGAAGCTGCTGGAGAAACATCTTGTCATGTCTTCGTAAAACATGTGCTCCCTAAAGCAGCAGAGCTCTTAACTACAGGAAGTGGCTAATCAGAATGTATCAAGTGCTCGTCAAATCATGGGGGTATTGGGCTTTCTAGTTTAGAGATTTTTGTTTATTTCTTGAGATTATTTTGGTGTTAAATTGGGTCTTTTGTTTGGGTTGGATTGTATAAATATCTCATATCTGATATTCTGAATGTCCTGGGTTATTTTATTTTTAGTATAGGTGACACTGGTTTGTCTGTTCATTTAATAATGGTCTGATCAGCCATTATAATATGTTCCCGATTGTGTTCATTTTAGTCATTTTTTGAGTCAGCTCTGTCCCTGTTCTGGAATGCTGAAAAATGTAAATAAATGAAACATGTTTGTTTGTTTTACCATGTCCTAACTTTTTTGGAATCAGAGTTATAGGTCAGTTTGGTCTGTTCAGTTTTAGTCAGTTTAGAGCATAGTCATAGTTTAGTTCTGCTTGGTTGACCTCTTTTATTGGCCCAGAACTTTGTGGCACATTTTGTAAATTGTTTGCTTAAATTTGGGGTGAGTAAAATCCTCCTTTGGAAAACTACCTCATCATGCTTGCCAGTTCAGTCCCACTTAGCTTCACACAGTGGCAGTAAATTTCACTCAATATTCATTTCATTTCATAGACTAAGGGGCCAAGATGCATGAAATCCCCCAAAATTCCAATGAATTAATGAATTAGATTAGAAATCTTTATTAATCCCCAATATGGGAAACATTTTTCAACAAAACTAAATTCAGTATGCTCAAAAAATACAAATACGTACAAGAAGTAGAAAACACCATGGAAAGCCATTTGAGATTAGATCAAAAGCTGAAAGATGCTATTCATTCAAATATCTGACCTTTGCTGGAACAAATGACCTTGAGTCTTTCAGTTGAACACAGAGGCGTCTTTAGTTTTGAGCTTGAGTCTTTTAAAAGCATCTTGTAATGGATGGCCTTCAAAATACAGAAATGTTTTTAATCTTGCATAATTCTCTTCCTTTCTACAGTGATCCCAAGTCAGTCTGGGGCGAAGCCAATCCCTGAGCCAGCCTCTCTGATCATCTTGCTGTTAAATGAAATACACTTTAATGTTTGTGTGCAATGCACCTTCAATTAGGGCACCAAGTATTTGGCTCTATAGCCTGCCTTTAGGCCTAAATGTCCCTTTATAAGGCAAACCCCCGACACAAACTTGTCAAAGGAAGGCCTGTAATCATCTGACTGTGTTTCTTGCCCTGTTGGATCCTTTCTTTAGTGTTGATGGCTGCTTCTAAAATGTCAGCAACAACTTTGGTGAGTACAGGCTGATAGCAACGATGGCCAGAGTAACAAAAGTAAAATTCAGTTGTAATAAATTGTTGCTTGCCCTTAACTCTTTGTTGGACAGCACCTTGTCCTATTGTTTCGCCACAGGACTGTGTCTGGCAGAAGTTAAATTTTACCTATGTCCTGTTGAGTTGATACTGCTGAGAAAGTAAAGCGTAGTGAGCTACGGGCAACTTCGAATGTCGGTCCCCTTTGGCAAAACAAGACAGAGCAGACAGACCGAGACACTGCTTTTTAAGTGATGTCTGTGTCTATATCCTTTGTCTTACCTTGCCAAGAGGGACTATACCCGTCTTCTTCTGGCGAGTGACACAGTCTTGAGTTTGGGAACATGGCTGAGTTATAGGTGAGAACTATAGAGCAGAAAGATGTGGACATTTACCCAACCAACAGAGGCAACTGGTTGAGAAGACTGAAGGGCTTGTAGTTAGATTCAATAGGCTATTAATCCCCTGGTGAAAATGTAATTGAAATATAAGCAGCTCCAAAGGATGGTAACAGGTGACAAACCTGCAAAAGGGTAAAGACAGGATGAGTGGACTGGTTTTCTGTCTCCACTGCTGGTGATTAAAGAAGCACAAGTGTAATAAAAGGGTCGATCCTGACCTGTCTTGGGTTGATGTAGTTGGTAACTGCTTAAAATGTGAGGACTTTGGAGAACTGATTAGGTAAACCCATAACATCCAGAGCTCAGATAATAAAAATCTTTCGGTTTTTCAAAGCCTGGGTTCATCTTGGCTGCAGTAATCTCTTACGATGCAGTGGGTTATCATTTATTTCTGTGCAGACTAATGTCTCTATTGTATGTCAATAAGACTAGAAAATAAGACTGGGAAGAGCCAGGATCCAGTACACACAGGCCTGGAGGAGAAGCTTATTCACCCAACTGGTACTGCAACAGAAAATCAGAACACCAACTCCTCTAAGATGACAACAGGTGTCGTCTTGAGCTGCCAAGAAGCTTCACCTTCAAAGAAAACTCCTAGTGCAACTAAAGAACAATTCACAGACAAACAAGTCACAGTGGATTAAGCCTCTTGAAATTCAGAGGTGACCCGCCTGAGATGACTCACAGCAGAGACCAGTGTAACTGACCAAGGCTACACTCTTCTGTATTTTTCCATGATCCACAGCTTTATGCTGCTTCTTTTGTGGTTCTGTGGTGTTCACAGTAGTATGTGATGCTTAAGGCAGTGCATCCATCAGGCAATGGAAACAGAAAATTAGTAAATCTTTCTACAGCAAATGGAAAAACTCATAAGGTTGTTCATCAGTCTGCCACATTCATTATTCTTTCACTTCTGTTTAATTCTGACAAATTTGAACAATTCATTTAGAGAGAACCAAACCTGAGATTGTTTATTCATGATGAACAAGATTGCTGGACGGTTGGTAGGGTTAAAGATTTCAACTCTGATATGATGTTTTCATAACCTTTTAGGACCTTTAAAAGTACCAGATGGACTCATTACCCGTTTATTCCTTGGGCAACTTTACACCCCTTAAAATCAAGAAGCCCTCTTGACCCACTGTGAAGCTTTGGCGACCCCTCACAGGAGTTTGGGTTCCCCAGGTTGGGAACCAGTGGCCTGTATGGATGGAATAAATCAGCTAAATAAAATGACAGGTCCATTGGAGATTTCAATTTTGATGTAGTGTCATAATTACACTTAACCTAAATATACCACACTGATTAATAAGAAAATGGAAAAATGGAACTCAATATCAAAATTCAGTGTAGCTATTAAGGTAACAGAGTGCTAGCTGTACAGCTGTGTTCAGTCGCCAGTAAACATGCTAACAGATAATGCCTGGTTCACACTACATGACTAAAAGTCATCATATCGCTGAACTGTTCAAACAACTTTCTGTCTTTTAATCAGGAGTCTTGAAGTTGTTGTGGTATTCCAACTCATTCTCAGCCCAAACCAAAGACGTTCAGGACACTACAGGCATATAACGCCCACCCACGACCTGCTTGAGGTCTTTTATCAGTCAACACTGTGGCTCCTCTCGCTGGTAATAATATTATGAAAAAAAACAGTTTTATAATTAAAAACCAGAAACTGTCAAACCTGATTTATCAACAACACTTCTGAGGAAAAAGTGGAAAAAACCTGTTTTAAATGTGGTAAATGTGATACATTTTTTAGGCACAAATCTAGGAGAAAACATTGGAGAAAACTCTGACTTCCCTTTGCACTATTTTCTTTTATATTTGGCAAATAAGCTTCCTCCAAATATTGTGGCATTGCTCTTGGTATTATTCTTCAAAACATTACATTAAAATTTGGACCCATTTTGTCTTATCAAGTTAACACCCATGGTCTTAGTCACTGTTAATCTCTCCCTCTCTTAGGGCCCCTTTCCCCTCCAGCATCTCTTGGACTACTTTCTTTAATATGTCTGCACATTTGTGATGTTTCGATGCATGCAGCCACTCAAAGAGCTTTATAGCATGCATGTGTGAAAGCAAGTGCCTGAGTGTGTTTTGTGTGCACTTGCAAGAGCGGTTAATTTGCCCCATATAAGAGATTTTGTCATGACAGCGCCCGGAAAAAGTCTCTAGTCTGACTACTGCTGATGGCTGAGCTTTTAGTTCTCTCTTCTCTTAATCCCATTTGTTTAAATTCCTCTCCTCTCCTCTCCTCTCCTCTCCTCTCCTCTCCTCTCCTCTCCTCTCCTCTCCTCTCCTCTCCTCTCCTCTCCCCGCCTCTGCTTTCCCCGCCTCTGTTTGGATCCTGATTCCCTCGCTATATGTCCCTGTCCTCTTCTGTTGTGTGTCTCAGCCTTTCTCTGTGCTCTGCTGTGACAGTTAACAGAGGTCACTGTTTACTCTCATTTATCAGTCAATCATCGGCAGCTGCGGGGTTCCAAACACAGCTATTTTTTCATCCTCCAGCCTTCTTTTACCATCACTGTTTCCAGAAACAATGACAAACACAATGGCAATAATTATGAGGTGTTAATTCATTATGTTTTTCATTTAATATTATTTTTTGTACAATAATTTCTCTGGGGAAATATCTGATGATTGACAAGATATAATTATTTTTATGAGAGTTATTAGTAATGCTTCTAGAAATACATTATTATGTGGACAGTTTAATAATAAATTAAGGGACTCTCAATATATCTTTTTGTCCACTTTGTGAATTGTTAGATATCAGGAGTGACACGATTTTATTATTTTGTCAGTGTGATAAAATCTTTGATGGAGATCACTAAATGCTCAGCAGGAACATTAGTCTTGAATGCTCTCTTAATGTGTCCCTTTTTAGATGTGGATTCCAAATGTTTTTCTCAATCTTTGTCTTGATCTTTGCCCGCCATTATCATAACAAAAAGCACAAGATCAAATTTCGATTCACTTAAGCCTAGGTAATTCAAGTGCCCCTCCATCCTCATTTGCCAAACCCCTCTGATGGTCATAATTAGCATTTTATGAATAAATAACAGTTTAATCAGAGCAATCTTTTAAAAAGCATGCATTAGGATAGTTTTCGAGCCAAATGCATGTAGAATTTCTATAGTCACGTTAAGAATGAGACCATGATGTTCTCCGTGCTGTGTGGCCCATTAGATGTTGTTTGGGCACAGTCTGTGAGAATGATTAATTCATCAGTGTGCTTTCTTTAAATATGAAGGTGCCTACCTCTATTTTGACAACAGAACTCACAGTAGGAGGACTTCCTTTTTTAAAAAAATAAAAAATGATTAATGGACAAGCTTCCCATTGAACCACATAACAGCTGACTAATTTCTCTGTGTAGTTAAACAACAGGACATGCAGCAGTTTAAAAAAAAAGAAAAAGACTATATACCATCAATTATTGGCGAAAATGACAAACTCAGCTATAACTCAAACAGAGAACAAGTGTCAAAAGAACACACTGTTCACCATGTTCATTTCATATGGCAGCAGGCCCATATGCAATGAACATCTTGAGGGGCAGAGGGATGACTTGCCTTACATAACTGCTAAAGTTGGCACTGTCTCAACAGCAAGCAGAGTAGAAGCCCTAATGCAGGGGTTTACGCATGTTTTCTACTCATTATTTACACTATACTATGCAGTATTTACCTAAAAACAGTTTATAAAATCACACAAAAATAATCCATCTCAATCATATATAACCAACTAGAAGGGTGGTGTCTGTATCTTCAGAGACCCTGCCCTCTGCCTGTATTTTCTCTTTTCTTTTCATTTTGTTGTGTTCAGGACGCTTCTGGGCATCAACCTTTGGGCCCAAAGCTACTAAAAATTGCATACACAGTGTTGGAAAAAACGCACCTATAGTGTGGTGAAATACCAAATGCAAAAAGGGTGTGAATCTGGGGGGAGGCGGGGGCGAGTTTGAATGTTGTGTTTATAAACAGTAAGAGATGATTCCTGCTCAGAATGACCAGAAATGTCCCATTGAGATACAATAGCTCTTCTGCAAGATGTCCTAGTCAAGATAAGCAGCAAACTAAAAAGTTTCCTATACAAATACAAACAGGGAAAGATACTATTTCACAATAAAAAAAACATACCAAAAGACAACATCAAACTTGCATGAAAGGAAAAGACAGATTTATCTAGCTTTGTTCAGGAGACTGGGGCTATGAGGAGAATTTCCTCAGATGACCTAGTGTTATTGTCAATAAACTGGATAAATAACCTATTAAAACTTTTGCAATAATAAGAACAAGAAAAAGAACACTTTCTTAGAAAAAGTTCTCCTTCTAATTATTTTGTCTTATAGATTTGATGAAATGTTTTTTGATAGATGTTATTTGATGCAGAGCTGGACAGGATATCACAACTACATTCCTATTTCATCCTCTCACTAATCCATAATTAAAGTACAGGTTTCTTCAATTAGTTAGTCGTCCCTCTGAGCATAAATCAAGGGCCCCAAAGGCTGCCCTGAGGAACACCACTTTCCAAACGACCACTTTGAATCGATGTTTAAACCTACTCCTGATTGACTGTGGAGGGTCCTCATTATCCTGCATACATCCATTGTTTATTGTGTTACTCACTAAGCGACCTGAAATGAACCACACAGACTTGACTGGGATGTATAACCACTTGTTGTAAAAGAAAGCACCATCTGACTCTTTGCTCAGCACACAAACATTAGTGCCTTGCAGTGAAGAGAGACATTAACTCGTCACTAGAATAATAAGATGCAGATATTTTCCAAGTTTTGGAGTCTCCACCGCTATGGTTAAAGTTCATGATATCAAAATATTTCCATGATCATGTGGGGAATATATGCTGCTAATATGTGCTGACCAATGACCAGGCCATGATCAGAAAATGCTTGGGTAAAAACGATGGTAATGGGAGTCCGGTGGTGTGTTATTCAAAGGCAACAAAATGCATATGCAGAAGGGTTCAAAATAATAGCAGTCCAATGTGACTAACCAGATTAATCCAGGTTTTTAGTATATTTTTTATTGCTACATGGCAAACAAGGTACCAGTAGGTGCAGTAGATTCTCAGAAAACCAACAAGACCCAGCATTCATGATATGCACGCTCTTAAGGCTGTGCAATTGGGCAATTAGTTGAAAGGGGTGTGTTAAAAAAATATCAGTGTCTGCCGTTGACTTTACAAACTCAAAACTATTTTGTACAAACTTTTTTGTTTCTAGGATTTAGCAATCCTGTGAATCACTAAACTAATATTTAGTTGTATGACCACAGTTTTTTATAACTGCTTCACATCTGTGTGGCATGGAGTCAACCAACTTGTGGCACCTTTCAGCTGTTATTCCACTCCAAGATTCTTTAACAACATTTCACAATTAAGTTACATTTCTTGGTTTTGCTTCAGAAAAGCATTTTTGATGTCACCCCACAAGTTCTCAATTGGATTAAGGTCCGGGGATTGGGCTGGCCACTCCATGACATCAATGTTGTTGGTTTGGAACCAAGATTTTGCTCATTTACTAGTGTGTTTGGGGTCATTGTCTTGTTGAAACACCCATTTCAAGGGTATGTCCTCTTCAGCATAAGGCAACATGACCTCTTCAAGTATTTTGACATATGCAAACTGATCCATGATCCCTGGTATGAGATAAATAGGCCCAACACCATAGTAGGAGAAACATGCCCATATCATGATGCTTCACCGTCTTCACTGTGTACTGTGGCTTGAATTCAGTTTCAGTCAGAGTCTGGGGGTCGTCTCACAAACTGTCTGCGGCCCTTGGACCCAAAAAGAACAATTTTACTCTCATCAGTCCACAAAATGTTCCTCCATTTCTATTTAGGCCAGTTTATGTGTTCTTTGGCAAATTGTAACTTCTTCTGCACATGCCTTTTTTTTAACAGAGGGACTTTGCGGGGGATTCTTGTAAATAGATTAGCTTCACACAGACGTTTTCTAACTGTCACAGCACTTACACCTAACTCCAGACTGTCTTTGATCATCCTGGAGCTGATCATTGGCTGAGCCTTTGCCATTCTGGTTATTCTTCCATCCATTTTGATGGTTGTCTTCCATTTTCTGCCACATGTCTCTGGATTTGCTTTCCATTTTGAAGCATTGGAGATCATTTTAGCTGAACAGCCTATAATTGTTTGCACCTCTTTATAAATTTCCCCCTCTCCAATCAACTTTTTAATCAAAGTACGCTCTTCTTCTGAACAATGTCTTGAACGACCCATTTTCAACTACCTTTAACACCTTTCAACTAATTGCCCAATTGCACAGCCTTAAGAGCGTGCATATCACAAATGCTGGGTCTTGTTGGTTTTCTGAGAATCTACTGCATCTACTAGTACCTTGTTTGCCATGTAGCAATACGAAATATACTAAAAACCTGGATTAATCTGGTTAGTCACATTGGACTGCTATTAGTTTGAACACTGCTGTATATATAACTAAATTTCCATGTGTGATTCAGCTGCTCAACGTATTAAAGGTCTATTTAACTGAATACATTTTTGTCCCTGTATTTCTGTGATTCTCCAACAACAGCGGAGTCCATTAACTCGAAGGGTTAGACACAGATGACCTTCTAATTATTTTGTCTGACAGATTTGATGAGATTTTTGTGGATGGATGTGATTTGATACAGAATTGGACATCTGGATATCATAGCTTCATTACTATGCACAAATTCAATTATAATTCAATTACATGTTTCTTCATTTTGTTAGTCAACTTCCCTCTGAGAATAAGTCAGGAGCCCCGAAGGGTGCCCTGAGGAACACCATTTTAAAAACAACCACTTTGATGCAATGTCTAAACCTATTCCCGATCGACTGCGGAGGGTTCTCATTATCCTGCCGGTGATGTTACCATAAAACACAGAAACATTTTTATGCGCCCCCTCTCTGCCTATATGAGGCCTGCCGGAATATCATAATCCAATCACGACTCCAGTAAGACTGTGTCTCATTCTAACTAGATCACGGCCTCTGTATACTGTACCTCAGCTGCTCTTCTTGTTGAGGTTTCCACACACACACACACACACACACACACACACACACAGGCTAAGAGCCATGTCCTTTTTTTGGCTCAGAGCCGAACAACATTGGCCCTCCATTCCATCTCTGCTCTCTCCCGCCTGACATCCGAGCAACACCTCCTCCTCACACTCCCCCATCCCCACCTCCACTTCCACCTCGTCCTCCTCTCATCCCAGGGATGCAACCATAAAAAGAGGTAACATTTTATGTGCCCCCCTAACCACCAACCACCAGCACCAGCTCTCCAGGGGCATCTGCAGGAGTATTATTATTATCTAATCACAGCTCTAATAAGACCAAACAAGATCCGGGGTCCTTCTAACCCAACATGTACCCTCTAGGCTGAGAGTGGCCATTACCCTCCACACCATCACCGGACCCCCTCAGGTCCCCACTAACACACACAAGCACACGAGCACGCACACACCACTTCTCCCTCTCTGGCTTTCTCTCTACACGCCCCACATACATCAGTATGTCTTTAGCACTGGCCGGGCTGTACAGGCAGTGAGAGGAGAGACAGAGTATTAGTATTCAGAGCACAGGGAGGAAAAAAGGAGAGGGAGCGAGCAAGCAACCGAGTGAGAGAGTGAGAGGGAGGGGATAGTGAAATAGAGAGGAGGAAAAACACAAGGAGGGGGGAAAATATAAAAGAAGAACACAGGAAACGGGAGGGAAAAGCGGGGAGGGAAGAGGTATCATATTGTTCATTTCTCTCTCTCAGTCTGCCATCCCGGTTGCGGGGCTTATTGCTCGGTGCGTCTTCGAGAAAAGAGAGAGAGAGAGAGGAGGGGGTGGACAGAGCGAAAGAGGGCGGAATGCCCCTTTACAAGCGTCGCATCTGACTAAAACAGCGGAGAAGCTCGTAAATCGTAAATTGGACAGGGGGAGACATTGGTTTCTGCAACGCCAAGGTAGGAAGATATTCCCTTTGTTACTCCTGTGAGCAGCATGCATTCGGCTCTGTGATATCTGCGATGTGTGCGTTCTTCGCATCAGATCTCCTTTGATCCTCCATCCCGCACTGGGCTCTGCTGAATATGCCCTAAATTTAGCAGCATGTGTCTGTTTTCCATTAATATTTAATGTATATTATTTGTGCATCACCTAGGCTCTTCCATATTGCATTCTGTCATCGGTAGGTGAATGTTTCGAGCATATAGTGGGATGCATATTGTGTGGAGGCAGCCTATATACAGGCTATGTAGGCTGCAATAGCTCATACAACAGAGAACAGGCTCGTGTCTGTATTAAAACTGTATCAATGGCAGCTACCATCACTGATGATGATGATGATTTAACTTTTTTTCGCTATTAGATATAAGATGAACAGACAGTGGGGCGCGCGCACGAGCACGCAGAAAACACACAGAAGACAGGTTGACGTGCGTAAGACGTGCGTAATTCCCCCTCCACCCCACCCACACCCCCACCTCACTTTCCCCAACCATCAAAGGCACAGTTGCTCTCGCTTCCCACCACGGAGAACCATATTTATGCAAATGGTCAAAAAGCCCCAACCACTGAGACACACTGACTCACCGACTCTGACATAGCAGTAGGTGAAAAATGAAGTGAAGGCGGCCCGCTGTCTGAGTGTGTGTGTGTGTGTGTGTGTGTGATTACACTCCCTGTCTGTAAATAGGTCCCGCTCTGCAGCTCCACTGGCTGGGCAAGAGACAGGAAGAGCAGCACCAATATCCCAGGGTTCCTGGCTGGCCACTTGCTCTCTATTTCCTGTCCCATGTTATAGACTATTTAGACACTTCTTGCCGCTCCAAGAGGCCCAGAGTGGAGGAAAGGTGTGAGAGCCTAAACAGCAACCTTTGATATGTGTGAATGTGGGATAGGAATAGGTAGAGATAAAAGGAGAGCATGTCGGCTTGGATGTTAACGGGTGTTTGATTGCATGTTTATAGAGATATATGGTCATCAGCAGATATTAACGCCCCCTTTCTCCCTCCTCATGTTATTTATTTTCTGAAAGGGTGTTCAGGAGCTGAAAGGGTGTCCAGGAGCTATTATAGGAACAACCTCGAGGCTCAGGCTCGGCAAAGCTATTACCTCTAGTCAATAGACATTAATATCCCCACGCTCAATCTTGGCCTCATACAGCGCTGTCTCTGTCCAGGCGAAACACAGTGCTGCTCCTCTGCTGGAGTAACCAAAAAGATGTGTTGTAGTAGCCCTATCTGTTTACCCCTGTGCATCAATCTGTCACAGCCGAATGAGCAGAGAGGAGCGATGATAGCATTGTCAGAGGCAGACATCGCTGTGGCCTCGAAAGGAAGCGATGCAAAACAAAAAGGAGGATATGCCAGCGCCGGTGGAGCGAGGTCATGACCTCTATGAATCAGGGATAGTCCTGACGAATGGTGGATGATCTAAGGGTACATGAGTACATCGATTTGAGATGGTACACAACATGATAGGGCCCAGCAGGGTACAGCAGAGCAGACAGCATCAAAGTCTGCAATAGAGTGGAGCAGGTCACAGGGCCAAGTCACCAGTTTGTACAGTACAGCAGACTGGAAATTACACATTTTTAAAGGAAAAGCTGATAGTGCTAAAAACGCCATAAAATCATGGACGGAGAAAGTGTGAAATTCACTCAAACAATTAAGCAAATTTGCAGACTTTAAAAAACAAAACAAAAAAACAAAAGCGTTCAGGGCAAGCATGGGAGTTTCAATAAAAGATGACTTCCAGGTGCAGATGAAAACAAAAGAAAGAGTGTGGCAGCAGATAGGAGGACTTGAAAGCAGGTTCAATGAGATCCGACTGAAACATCCTATTAAGTATATCCAATGGATTAGTCTCCTTTTGTCTACAAAAGCATTATGTTCTCACACAAAAAAGGTGTGACTGTTCTCAGTTAAATTTTCCGATTATGAAGGGGTTCAGTTTCTCCCCACGAAAATACTTGGACATTTTAGCAATAAATAGTAATTCCTATTAGACAGCGGAAGTGAGACTGAAAGAGACTTTTATTAAGTTAATAAGGATATGATCTTAAACCTGCCAGATTGTGAGGTGAAATTAAATTCAGAAAAACCTCAAAGTAATAGTACTACTACTGTCTCCTCAGCTACATCTAATAATATTGATCCATTTGCCTCTGAATTGGAAAAGCTAAAACGCACATATTTGATTCAATACAAAGGCAAGAATATCATTTGACTGGAAAATGAAATCCCAAATGATAATATGGGGTTGCAATAGATCACAGGTTTGTGGTAAGCATCTGAAAGTCTTCTACTTCTTATTCAGCAGACAGCAGCGTTTCAAACGCCTTATCACTGTAATTCCCAAACCCAGCTGAGGTGTGTGATTCATCCCTCAGAGACAGATTGCACATACAGATTTCAGATTTCAGTCGCACTCTCTAACATGATCCTTGTTACTGAAAAACCTGCCCCCTGGGTTTTATCAAATTCACATTTGTCCTGCTCAAGGATTTTTGTTTGTTTCTGGCTGTTTTTTGCGATGGAATTTCTGAGCAACGGAGAAAACCACTGGAATTTTTGTTGGAGGAGTGCTGAGCCAAAACATAAGAAATCCAATACAGCCACTCCAAAAAGAATGAGGGGGTGCATTTGATATTAGATAAATATTAATTTGTGTATGCCCCAGCAATAAGAAATAGCATTCCTGTGTCGAGTTGTTTTTTTTCCTTCACATTTTGGATTTGTATTGCGTTTGTTGGATTTTTCTTTCTCGGCTCTCTCCTACCTAAGGGCGCCTCCAAATCTGTCCTGCCCGTGCAAATACAAGAATGATCCCTTCATTATAAGGGGATACAAATATAAACGCCTCATCTGCTTCAGCGCCTGTAAGCTAGATTGAGGATGTAACGGCTGGACTGAGCCATTAAAAATGAGACATTTAGCTGATGCTCTTATCCTTAGTGATTAACAGGAAGGGCCAGCCAGGGGCTCAGTGTCCCACTCAAGGACACCTGTGTAGGCTTCGAGTCGCAGCCTCTTTCCCACTGATACACCCTTGAATTTGGGTTTATGTCTATTGATGCTTACTGGGAGCCTGGTCCATCTCTCTGCTGCCTTTTCCCCTGATTTAGCTTGTGATCTGATTGACCAGCTTCTCCCATGATTGGGCAATGACCTCCTCCAGTTTCCTTCTTCTTTCATTGGATAGCACCTCTGGATACAGTTTCTCCTTTCTTCGTAGTGTGATTAGACTCTGACCTTGCACGCCGTCCGGCCTCCTTCACCCAATCGGACAGTGACCTCACTGGTTGACTGGTCTGTGTTGTGGTGTATTTGTTCCCTGAGAGTATTGATCCCAGGCAGAACAGCAGTCAATGGAGCGTCTGTGGGAGGTATAGTGTTGCTCTGTACGCTATAGTAGGAATGTGCATCTCTGGGCATGGCGCTGTCGGTGTGGAAGGATTCGTCGACATGTTTCTGAAGGCATATTTATCCTTGAATAACCAGCCTCTGTAAATATTTTGCTTGTTGTAAATTGCATCCCCAAACCCTTGATTACCATTGTTGCTGTGTCACCCCTCGCCGCCAGCTTCCTATGTTTTTCTCTGCCCTTCTCTGCTCCAGTTTTTTTCCTCCCTCTTTATCTGTCTCGCCTCCAATTTAATGTCAGCATCTCTTCCATCCCTCTCTCTCCGTCTCCCTCTTCCTCTGTCTTGCTACACAATCGTTCTTTCTGTCTGTCTGTCTCCTCCATTTCTTCTTCGCTTCTCCCTCCCTCCTGATGCTCTCACTGGCATTTGAGGCGGCCAGTTTTGTGCCAGACAGCCATTCCTCAGATTGAGATATCCTGGGTTTTAAAGTCACTCAGACAGATTTACTATCTTAATGGGAGAGAGTGGTGGGGGTTGCGAGAGGAGGGCTGATGTAGGATGTAAGGTCTGGATGGCGTTTTGATTAGCTAATTTCTGATTCATTTCTGCAATAGGCTGAGCTGAGATGGACAGATAAATAGACTCTGCATTATCTGAGTTTCTTTTAGACTGACAGACTATCCTAATGTGACAATCAACTTCTCAAAGGAGACAGGGACAGAGGGCGAACAAGAGAGGAAAAGTATGTTTCTGTCTTGAAGATGAGAGGGAGGAAAACTAGAAAGGGAGTGGAAGCATTTCGTGTTTCGGAACTTGTTCAGAGTGAAACATGTCTTTGCCTAATGCAGTGATGGATTGATGGGTAGGAGACAGATGGACACATAAGGAGTGCTTTGCTAGGGAGGTGCCACTCAATGCACAAAGAGTGACGCTGACATTTCACAGAACAACATACATCAAATGATCAATAGTCCTTCCCCTGTCCGAGCAGGCACCTTGCTTGAGAAATAGGTCCTCTGCTTCACAAGGACGAAACAGCTCCGTGGAGAAGTGAGCTGACCTCTCACTGTGAACATTGTTTTGCCGGTGATTTATTTTCAAACCGCACCACAGCTTGTGCAAGATTTTTGGCCAGACATATTCAATATCAGGGTGCTTTTTTTTTGCAATGGATCTGTATTATTAGACACAACTTTGCATACATTCTCCTCGTTCGGAGTCCCTGGAGACTCACAGACTGTGAGAAACTGGAGTTTGGGCATTGACCTGCTTTTATTTAGACAGAATGAGTTCAAAATACAGACAGTATGCTAAAGAAGTCTAGTTTCTCCTGGATGAAAGGACAAGGAGCACACACAAAAGGCAGTTAGACCTAATTCATCTAATTATACTTCTGTCTGATGTTTTAGGAGATTTTTTAGTCCAAACTTTGATGTGGTTTTGCAGTGCATTGGTGTTAACTATATTGACTGATTGATTGTAATTGCTTTTCAGGTGATGTTGGAGAGCTTTAAAAGAGTCTCCAAAAATCCGACAGTGGGTTCAAATCCACGCTGATGTGTTGGCAAGACCACGGAAACCTCAGTTGGAGCTAGATGACTAAAGGCTCCACTCAGTTCCCAACTTGAAGTTAAGAAAAAAGAGGCACTTGTCTGCAGGCTCCCAATACTGGTCTTGGAAACATTAGGAAAATAACAAGCTAAAGGTTATGCATGCACTGCAGGCATAACTCTGCGTTCCTCAGCCAAATCTATTTGCAAAGAAAATTGTACATGTCGAGTGTCCCCGCTGTGGCTTGCAAATTCAACATGGCCCAGAACGTCGAGAGTCAAGTTCAATAAAGGTAAAACACACAAATCACAGCTTTATGACATTATTAAAGCTAATGAAATGCTTTAATTCGGATTGTTTCTTCAGAAAGACGGATTTATATAGCAAAATGTGAAGATAAATCTGAAGTAGTCCTTGGTTCTTTCAGGCAAAAGACTGAATATGTGGAATAATTTTACCTTTTAAAATAAAAGAGAAACCAGACCTCTTTCACTCTCACCGTGTTTGTAGTTCCATATTTGTGTTTTAGGGGACTCCACACAAGACAGCTCATAATTATCAAAATTACTCTGTAATTACAGTAAATAGTGTTTTGCTTTGAACGTTTAAAGGATGGTTGACCCATTGGTCAGTTTTAGACACCAAAATCATCACTGTATCCCTGAAGATCATTGACAGCAGGGCTCCTTATAATTAAGTCTGCACCATGTCGAGCAAGTACTAAATCATCTGGCATTATTCAAAGTAAGAGGATTGAGATGAAAGCAAGAAAAAATTTAAAATGAATCTTTTTCTATGTATCGTACCCATTTCTACATCTTGAAAATAATATCTTTGAGAGATTTAACATTTTGTTTGGGACATCATTTTAGCTGTACAAAATTTTCATTTACCTCTTTCGCTGCACCATTTTTGGTCCAATTTAGGCACTGATGCCCAGCCCGATGTTTTCCTACTTAACATAACAATTAATAAACCCATGTTTTTTCATAATATGGCTTTACCTTTATTTTGCCAACCTCAACAGAATTCTTAAGCATTTAGCTGCACTTGCAACAAGATGAAATTTTCTCACTCCTGTTGTCTAGTATCACTCTTTATAGTGTATGCTAAAGTGATATTATGTAGCACACGAGCCAATGATCTATCAGGGACACACTGATGGTTTTGGCATCAGTGTTCTCTCTTAATGGGTAAGGTGACCAATCTGCCAAAAACTTGATTTGTACACTTTTATGTCCTTACACTCACGTTGCCAATTTCTTTCCTTTTATCTCTTGCAGGGAAAGTGAGAGGGGTGGGTGTCGCTCAGTCATACATGGGCACGTCAGTCTGGTCTCTGTGATCCAGGCCAAGGCACCCTGCAGAGCCCCTCGTGTTCTTCCTTTATTGCTGCTGCCCCCTCCGCCTCCTTTTTCTCAGTTCACACCTTGAAAAAGGTGGACGGGCCAACACTATACTTACCTAAGCGCCGTCCAGTAGGTGAGGGCGGCAAGGGCTGCGCTGTCATTGGCTGACTGCTGGTGAGAGTGCAATGCGGATTGGAGGATGTCGGGGGACTGGGATGAAGACCTGTGTAAGAAGGCGCTGGTGTTGGTGGAGGAGCTGTGCTTCAACTCGCCCAGAGGTTACAGCCAGAGTGAACGCTGCCAGGAGTTCAGCTACCTGCTGAGAGGTCGCAACAGACAGCTGGACACAGGTAACTGACACACCTGGAACCTCTCATATATTTATTTTGCTGCCTGCATGTGTCAAGACAGACTCTTTGAAAATATCGTGAGCATGAAGGAAGCTCTTCTCCTGTTTCTCTTTGATGATTCAAAGAGGTCTCAGTCGTTTTAGCAGCTCCGAGAGGCACAGCGCTGCTTCACGCTGGATACTAATGTCATCATAGACTGTATATAAAAACTCTCGGTAACGCTTTATTATAAGGTCCTTAATAACCATTAATTAACAAGTAATAAGGCATTGTTCTCGCTTTAGATCTGGTAGTTGCAAAAAGCATAATTAACTTATAGTTAACTTATAATAGATGAGCAATAAAGTATATTTTAATATCAATAAGCAAACTAAATAAGGGGTGGGTCATGGGTGTTTGTAATGCCATTATTAACACTTATATAAGCTTATAAACACACAATAATGTTAATAAGCATCTTGTAAGGACTTACAAGGGCCTTATTACTTGTTAATTAATGGTTATTACAAGGACCTTAATATAAAGCGTTACCAAACTCTCTCCTGCTGTACCAAAATTCGACCAAAATCTCTCAGATACAGGCGCTGCCCGTGTCATGATTATCGCACCCCCATTTTATAGCATCCAATAACTAATTAAAACCATATCTATTAGAAAAAAAAAACACTTTAACATAAATCAGCGTGATGAGAACTACCTCAAATGACAGAAACCATATTTTTAGTAATATTTATTTAAAAGGATTTTTAAGTGTGGCCCATGTCCCATCTGCTAACATAAAGGGGGCGGGGCTTATGACCTCTGACCCAGAACAAATAAAAAAACCCCACAACTATTCTGGGACTAAAATTGCATTGTTTAGACAGACAAACCAGGAGAAAAATAACTTTGTTATTTTTTTTTGCATTGGCCCCCTCGCTACCAGACCTGGATTTGACAACATTAACGCAGATAGTGTTAATATTGTCACAATTCTAATGAACTAATGTTTGCAAACACCCTCGCTAACTAATTTATCGTAGTGCTAAATATTACTGCTAGTTGTGTAAATATCCAGTGTTGGCAAAAGAAAATATACAAATATTATGCTTGATGTTGAGAACAGGTGACCTCGCCCACTGAAGTGTTCATCATTTCAGACTGTTGCAGCTTGTCATCATATTTTCTTCTTGAGCATTTTTGGTGCAGCTGATACCAAAGTAGTGGACAAATTAAAAACCTGACCTGATGATGGTGCTAGCTGAAAAGCCAGGGGACAACCAGGTGATTACTGTTCGTCCTGAGGGAGGCATGACTGTCTGTACAAAATTTAATGGCAATCCATCGAACAGACACACAACATTGCCCTCCCTAGGGCCATGCCAGTGAAATTTGCTTCACCCTGCCTGAAAGCAATACTTCACCCAGAAGGTATCCCTGAAGTATCCGAGGTTCACCCCTGAACATTTGAAAGGCTTGTGCAAGTTGGAAGTTTTCTCCTTCACAAAGAACAGAGGCCGTGGTCAGCCCTTTTCATGTCAGTTAAAATGTATTCCAACTTCACATAAACTTCACACACATCTCCTGCAGAATAAACCACCCCATCTGCCCGTATGCTCAGCAACTTCCAGCACTTAAAACAACCACATTTGGCTTATATTTTCAACTTAATGTATCCAAGCAGACTCCAGCTGCTGCACTCTGTGAAGAGGAAAACTTTGAATTTAACAGACACCTTTCAAGCCTACAGGGGGCGAGTCTTTGATACTGAAAGGATTTTGGGAATTGCTTTGAGGAACTGATCAGCCACTCAAACGGAATTCTCTTAATATGGTCTGCAGTGAAGATTTTAGGATCCCATTATGGTCTGACTCAGGCTTTTACAACCTGACAGGAACAAAAAACAGACTTCTGATTCTAAAAAATAGCATGTTTCTCATAAAAGTGGTAAAAAAATAAATAAAATATTGATTCCAAATGTTACCTTTTAAAAATCTTCCGCAGAAATATTTCAGTAGTTGAGGACATGCAAACGTGACAGATGTTAGGCTCTGAGGTATGAGAAGGCAAATGTTAAGATGAGTGCTCGTGTTTAGAGATTGTTAGAGGTAGTGTGCACTCAGAACAACAAACCATGAAATATTCATCTGCTAGATTGAAATGGCTACAGTACAAGTCCAGCCCATTTCTTTTACGAGCCCCAAAAGAGTCTCAGTAGAATTCTGTGGTTGTTATCTCAGAGCTGGATTACAAATATATATATATATATATATATATATATATATATATATATTTATTCATTCTTTTTTTTTTCTCTTTTTACCAAACCGAGTAGGTGCACCATGGAGTGCATTGTATGCAGAGTATTGTGTGGGGGTTCTCATTGAAGCATTTGGAAGAGCAATGCGCGTTTATGCAGATTAGCATGGATATCTGTGGCTCAGTGTAGATTAGCCTGGATTGGCCGCATGTTGCCTGTGGAGATTTGGATGGCTCTGTGAAGAAATGTCACACCGTGGTTTTAGGCATTGGCCCCCTCGCTACCAGCTGTGATTTTTCGGTGTTTGCTGACGGAAGTCTCCAAACCCTCCAAGGACGACGACCGCCGAAAGCTGTCAGCAAATGGCTTGTGTAAGCAGCGGAGATGTGTTTGATGTGGAGCAATGTACGACTCCCAGTGGGTTTGCATCAGTCGCTGATTGACAGGGAGTCTCAGTCTCTCTTCACGGTGCACTTCAGAGGCCTCCTACCCACCCACCTACCAGCCCGCTGACTCGCTTTTTATGCTTTGTGGATTAGAGATGGATCTTTGACAGGATCAGTACTCGTGAAGGTACAGCAACTGCCCTAAAGAGAGACAAATGGAGGAGAGTGGTTTGGCCCCCGACAGTCCCCGCGCACATTTGATCACAGCCGTGTCTTATCAGTGCACCTGATCTGCCAACCACACACAACCTACTCCTCTGCCTCCTCGCTTTGTTTTTCCCCCTTCAGATCAATATATTAACCTTTCTCATCCGTAAACCCCTCCCCTCTTTTGGTTTCACTCTAAATCATTGTCAGGTTGTTTTCTTCCATCGCCCTCTCTCTCTCTCTCTCTCTCTCTCTCTCTCTCTCTCTCTCTCTCTCTCCCATTGCCTTTTTGGTTTCTACTCTTTCACACATGGCGTGGTAGTTGCATCGACTTTATCACCCCTCCTCCCTCCCCCTCCTCCTGTGAGAAAACAAAAAGGGGAATAAACCCAGTCAGCTTATATGTCTGTTTCAACATGTGCACCAATCTGTTTTCAGCCCTCTCCCTGTCCCCGCCGGACACTTGAATCGTTTTTTACTTCCATACATTCCCCTTCATCATTACTGTCCTTTCTTGATGTTTTCTACCTCATCCTACCTTCCTTTGCCGTCTTTTCCTCTCCTCTCACTCCATCACTTTACACTCCTACTGTCTCCTGATCCCCATCATCCCGCTCCCTCCTGCCTGGCTGTGTCTTTCCTTTTTCTCCCCCTTTTCCATCGCCTGTTCCTCATTTCCCCCCGTGTCTTGTTCACCACAGCGACAGATCAATATCCCCTTGCCCATCCCCCCACCCCCACGGCCCCCCAATCATATCTTTTGAACAAGTGCTGATTAATGACATACACAGACTGATGAATAATTCACCAAAGAGAGAGCGAGGAAGGAGAGGCAGAGAAGGGAGGGGGACAGGGAGAAGGTAGGGGTGACGAACAAAGAGACAGTCGCTGAGGAGAGGAATAAAGTCAAAGCGTGCAGAGGCAGACAGCATGGGAAAAGAAATGACAGCGAGGAATGAGGGGTGTTTGAGGGGATTATATAGAGGAGAGAGTGAAAGAGAAAGAGAGGGAGGACGGATAGAGACAGAAGGCGAACCGAATTCCAGAAGATGTACCCCAGGGCTGAAGGATTGGCTGCTGTTGTTTTGCTTTCACTCATTTGCTTCAGTCTTGTTGTCGGCCTGTTAGAGATAAAATTTCATTCTCTTTTGTGTGATTTAACAGTGTTTATTTCTTTGTCATGCCCATAAAAACACTCAGAATGGAAGTAAATTGAAGGAAAAAGAGGGTTAAAGAAAGGATACAAATCTGGTGGGGGTTCAGGAAACATTTTAAGACGTTGCTGTTGAACACAAAGGTGATGATTAGCCTGCCCGCAGACAGGAAGGATTATTAATTGGTGGCCCTTGTCTGGATGGAGCCCAAGATGGCGAGAGGCAAGAATTCTAGTTAGATGCTGCAAGCTGGGGAAGCGTCCTTGGTTAGCGAAAATCTGCACATGTACCGTAATGAGTCTTCTCAGTCTACTTACAACCTATGAATATTCATGTTCAGGGCTCTGGGCCTACAGTTCATTGTGGGCTCTGATTGGTCCTTTTGTCAAAACAATCATCAGACCCAAAACATGCTATTTATAAAGAGACTTCAAATGGCTCAGGATAATTATAAATATTCATTGTATATTTAGTCTATTTATTTATAAATATTCATGGGATATTTATAGGGTTTTTACAAATTTATGAATTCACAAATTTACGTATCATAGGCTCCGACATGTGCAGATGTGCACTTCAAAACCATAACAGAACTACAAAAGTTCCCCAGCTCTGGAGCTCATGTGGCTCTCTTTCATTCCTGCTCTCTTTGACAGGAGCTGTTGCTGGAACTGTCCGGCAGTCTGGTGCTGAAACTGCTCTTTTCTTTTATTCTGTACACTTTTTCATTTGGATGAGTCATACTCCAGCCTCCCCAACACACCACACATCCTCTACCGCCCCATATTAACACCCCCAACCTCCCCCCCATCCACAATCCCATCCACCCCTCAAACTAAATCCTTGAGCCGTCACAGATTAAGAAGCTCATAACCATGAGGAAATGCAGGATGACATAGAGACATCACTGTGGGTGTTGGTGTTTTTTTTCTAATTGTTTGCCCCCCTCCCCGCACCTCGCCTCCTCTCCTCCTCTCCTCCCCTAAGAATATCCACTCCGCCAACGTTTGCCCCCATTTTAAGCTCAGGATTCAAATGTGGGATACGAGCTTCAGGGGATGGTTGCATCAATTCACGCCTACAGCTGATTCCTTCTCCTGCTCCGTGATCTGTGATTTTTTATACGTTGTCGTGATGCTGGGGATGGTGTGTGTGAGAAGGGGGTGTATGGCTTTTTGATCATGCAGTGGGTTGCTGTTGATGTGTTAGGCATGTGTTAATAAATAAAGACAGGACGTGTACACAATGTAGGTCAGTCCACCTCTTTAGTCCAGAGGGAAAAATCTCAATAACTACTGGATGGATTGTAATGAAAGTTTTTATAGACATTCATTATCCCCATTAAATGAATCCTACTAACTCTGACCTATTCCTAAAGGACCACCATGAGGTTTATGTTTGTGCTTCTGAGGGAAATGTCTAAACAGCTGCTGAATGGGTTTGACTAACTAAGATCATTCATCCTGCTGTGGACCAAACAAACAGTTGAGGTTCTTATATTTTCAACAAAACCAAATAACTGAAAACAACTGAATAAAGTGTAGAGCTCTTAAAATAGGTCAACAAAACAAAATAAAACTCTACTGAAAACTAAGGCCTAACAAAAAAAAAAAAAAGATGTGAACTCAACAGACCTGATAGGGCAACTTATATACTAGCTAACCAAACCAATAAATATAGATAGGGGAGGACATCATAATTACAAACTAAAACTTAACACAACAACCATGATCCCCCCTATCCTTGCCAGCGCTTTTGGTCTGGTCCGTGGCTCGGGCCTCTGTATAACCAGGGTTCTTCCTCATCTTTTGCTACACCAGTTGGAAACTCAGCAGCCATGTAACCAAACTCAGAGACAAGGAGAAATATGAAATTAAACCAACTAGAAATACAACAATGCCAATAAATGTGTGCTTCTTCTACAAAATATGTTGTCAGAAAGTGCTAATAAAGAAATTCTATCTAAAACAAATGTTATTTTAAATGACTGCAAATAGAAGTGACTAAATAATGAAGTGTTAGCGACATTAATTCAGCAGATGCGGTCGTCACACAGCCTGTGCTGTAGTTTGTGTTTAGTGCTCAGATAGGATGGATACTTTATTTGTCCCTATGGGGAAATTGGTTTGCAGCACAATTACAAGGCATTTCATCACAACTTCACAAAAGTCACCACCAGACCTACTCATGCACATACAAACACACATACTAAGTGCTTTGCAATTAATTACATATAAGGAGAAAAAAACTGGTCAGACCAGCTGGACATCCTCTGTGACCAGGAAGGAGCAGTCAAAGTGCTTGGGGAGGATAAGGTGTTTGAGATGTCAACAATGCAAATGAGGAGGCAAGGGGTCACCCACAATGCAGTTTGCCTTCTCCATCATTCTGTCTCTGTAGATGCAGTCCATACTGTAACATAATCCTGAACAGTCTGCTGGCCATTGTTGCAGTTCTTCAAACCGTCCTTTCCTGTGTCTCAGTAGATTTACCAAACCAGCAGATGATTCAGAAGTTTACAAAAACCTTTCAATAAAGGCACAGGAAAACATTTGGAGCATTTTGCTCTTTCTATTTCTTGAAAACGTATTCTTTGCTTTGAGTGCTGCTAATTAGAAGGTGATAGCATGTTATCACACGAAACAGAGCCGTCTTATGACCTGCTGCTAGTCTCCTAAAGGGGTGGGGCAGTGGTAAAAACCATGCAACACATACACAGAAATTGACAAAGTGTGACAAACCTCCAGGAATAGCACATACAATGGGAAAGAGATGCTTGTAACCTCTGCACAATGACTTGTTTCACAATCAGAATTTGATCCATTTGCTCCAAGAACATTTGGAAAGTCAAGAATAGCTGCACAATTTAATTGTTTTTATCCCCATTCAAGTGAACACAGAGAGTTAGTGGCTTTCATAGGAATGAACAGGCCTCCGCCTCTGATGCTCTTGTCTTTATACATCCACAAAGTGGAACTGCTCCTTTGGCTGCACTTTGTGTTTACTGCTAACTGACAGATGTTAGAATGCTAACATGATAGACTAAGATGGTGCACATGGTAAACATATAGTATATAAATCTATATAACTACTATATTTCATCATGTTAGTATTGTCAGTGTGAGTATGTTAGAATGCTGATATTAGCATTTAGCTTTGCCTACAGCCTTACAGTGCTACATGTGTGTCTTGTTAAAAAATACATGAGATTTCTTTCTTTCTGTGTAAATACATGTATAATGATAAAGTTATGCCTCCCTTCTGTTGGTTTAATCTTCTCTTTTTATCTATTTACCTTCTTCTCCCTCCCCTCGATGTCTTCTTCTTCCTCTGCTCGTCTGTAGAAATCTCTGTCAGTCTGCTGTCGGTCATCGTGACATTCTGTGGCATCGTCCTCCTCTCTGTCTCCCTCTTTGTCTCCTGGAAACTCTGCTGGCTGCCATGGAGGGACAAGGAGGGCGGAGGCCTGAGTCTGACATCTGGGTTGCTGCCCGGAAGCGCCGGTGTCGGAAGCCTCGGAGGCACCGGGGGCTCGTCACTCATACCCCCCCTGCTGCAGAGGAAGGAGGGCCACTCCTCATCCTCACTCTACCCCTCCCTGGGCCAGCACCACCCCCATTTCTCTGACCTGGTCGGGCTGGAGAGGGGGGAGGTCGGAGGTGTGGTTGGGGGGCCGCAGGACACCCAGGAGTCCTCCTACCTGGACATGGACTCCTACCCCAACAATGCTGGTGAGAGAGGAAGGAAACTCTCAGACATTAGACTCTTAATCCCAGTCTGAGTGTTAGAGTAATGTAATGCCTTGGTCAATAACTTCTCATTTTAATACACTCACAGGGAACTGAATTTAATACATTTACCTGCGTACAGTAAAAATAATTTATCTGTGCAGCAACCATGTGATGAATGCTGACTATAATTGTATATATAAATGGCTTTTCTTTCAGTAGCTTAACATTCAAGGAATATTACTTTTTCATGTTACAGGCCTAGTCTCTTATTACACACACTTAGTTATACAGGAGGACGTTTTGAAGACTTTGAAATAAAATTTAAGTTACAACTGTATTTTCAATGGATTGATTTTTTTTTTTAATTTCTTGAAGCAGCAGACTATGCAGAAACATATACTGGGCTTTTGAGATTTAATTTCATTGCTAACATGTAAGCCCTGTTTTGGCCTCTTCAGACCCATTACAAAATCTCACTTTTAGCTGTTAAATGCTCAACTTTCTTAACCAGCTGGTTTTATCAGAGCTTGTTGAGAGAAACAGCTGTCTGACAGCACTGTACACAAAGTTCATGTAAGCAGAGAAACTGAAGCAAACAGTTAATGTGCCTTAAAAAGAAACAATGAGCTCCGACGCTCGCTGGAGCTGCCGACTTGGCGCTTAATTCTGTGTGGGTTTGTTACTACGAGAAACCCTTTTACATTACACACAGTCTTTGATTTAATCTTCAAATATAAAAAAAATATCAATACAAAAATTACAGCTCCAACAAATTGGATTAATGAGTAATGAGATGATTGACAATTGAAAATTAATTGGCAACTATTATGACCATGAATTAAATGTTTTACTTGCATTCACTAAGGACGACATATGCTCATTAATGATGCTCACACGTTCTAACTATATTTAGTATAGTTGTGACATCACTTTGCTCGTTTAAAGGCACAGCTTGTGAGCGCAGGCTGTGCACATTTCTCTGTGGATTAGGCGTTTTGGTACCTTTACAGTATTTATTTAGCACCAAGACCTGCTTTATTATCAAAAAATAAGTGGAAGTCTCATTTTGTGCATGAATAATCATTAGTTGCAGCCTTAACACAAATACACATGAAGATATTGATCAGATTGAGATCTGTACCAGAAAGCATGTGATGGTGAAGTTAAGCTCAAGAGGAACCTTAATAATTAGCAACAAGAAGCAGTTTTAACAATGAAATAGAGACTTAGAATCTGATAGATGTTTAGGAGCTGATTCAATGAAATGGCTCAGTTAACAGCTATGAGTTTTCACTCTGCTGGTGTATTTGTTTTGGCTGTCAACACTGGTGCAGGTTGTTTATCATTATTTACAGTCAAATGTTTGAGGCATCCTTTCATATATCTTTGGCTTATATGCCTTTCCTGCTGGCTCATGTTCTGCTATTGTAAACATGTCAGTTCATGCCTTCTCTTCCTGCTGCTGTTAAATCACTCTCTGTTAAATCAATGTTATACAATCAATGCAATCAATAACACCAGCCCGGCAACACAAAAAAGACATTGCTCTGAGCCGATGTAATGACCGAAGCCACAATAACACCGACAACAGAGATGTGAGTCATCGAGGATTGTTTTGTTCATTTTCTCCCTCTGTTAGGAACTCTGAAGCTGAGTCAGACATCTCCCGATGTCCCCAACGCAGAGGTGGGAGCCCAGCCCCATAAAGACCTGCCCAATGCTCATTCCCAGCAGCAGGTCACCGCCCGGACAGTGCCCAGCGTGTGAGTATACCGCCACGTACATTATCAAGTGTAGTAGTTGCTCGTTGGTGTGGTTTTGTATTTAAACTCCTTAACCTTGTGGGAGTGATCATTAAAGGAAAAAAATCATTGAAAAACACATGATTAAAAATGAGTACCTGGTGAAAAGCTGTTTTTCTGAGCACACTGATAAAGACCACAGTGCTTGTACAAAGTTGGCTTTAATCTTGCTTGCCGCTGATGACGGCTTTTGAGGTCTGTAAATTATCTTGGATTTTGTTTTGAACCTCTCCATATTAGTTTCATCTTGAAAAAAATTTTTTTTTTAAAAAAGAATCTGGTGCAGATATTAACTAAGTTTTGCCAAATCACAACTACAGATATCTCACTGAGGTTTCTGAGTTCATCCTTCAGTTTTTTCAACAACATTCGATCAATTTCGTACTTGGCGGGTTTGTCGCTGAGGACACAAGGAAGGCCAGTGTCAAGTGCAGGCTCTCAGAGATCAACAGGACGTATTTATTAATGGTGCATTATGAACACAAGGAGAAGTGCATTGATGATGAGATGGGACCCCTGCACAGCATTCTGGGTACAGCTCACTCTCTGTCTCTTGCTACAGTACACTGAAGAACAGGTGGAAAAAGAGAGATCAGCAAGGTGAACCATTTTAAGAATCAGCAATCAGCAGTACTTACCTGAAATAACTAGCAAATAACATGTATATTTTAGCATTGCAACGGTACGTTGTTATGTCATAGCAGGACCACAGGAAGCGCAGTGTGAAGTTGTTGGATGAGCCACTATCAGCATGTTCTGAACAAGCACGGCACTAGTTAATTCTACAGAAAAGCCTCATGCAGAACCATTCACAATTCTTAACAGATGTTAATTTGTGTTTTTTTGTGGCTTGTACTCGAGCAGCACCAACATCATTTCACAACACTTTTATGTGATGCATGCATGTGCAAAATAGGTGTGCAAACTCTTATGCAAATAGAAACGGTGGGTAAACTCTGTTTAGACCCGCCACTGCATCTCTGATTAAGCTGCTGAATCACACAGTTGAATAGCATCATTGGTGAGTGTGTGTGTGTGTGTGTGCGTGCTGTGTTCTTCACTTAATATTCACCCTCTGAGCTCTTATGTGTCTGTTAGGCCCAAGCCCATGACTCACCAGCTCTCCAGCCCTGATTTCCACGGCGAGGAGAAGGAGCAGGTAACCAGCATTGGGCAGATCAAACCGGAGCTCTACAGGCCCAAGGGCGATCAGGGCGAAGGCAAAAAGGGTGACAACTGCGGCAAGATCAGCTTCCTCCTGCGATACGCCTTCAAGTAAGTCTGCGAGCTTACATCCAAACAACATACTTGCATGTCAGGGTACTCTTATAGGTCCAAACTGTAGCTATAAACAGTGAATTACATCATCACCAGGTTATCCTAAAGATGCTGCACCAGCGTCTGCAGGGAGCCCCATTGACTTGCTGTCTGGAAAAATGCATACTCCTGCTTTGATCAAAATAGTGCAAAACACAAAACTTTTCTACAGTCCTTCTTCTAATTTATAATAAACACAAGTACATAAAAATACTGAATTTCATGGCATCAGTAATAGCTGTTGGGACATTTCAGTCTGGGCCAGAATGATGGACCGGCTGACACTCATTCATGCATTCTGGGGCTGCTGCTGACAGCTGTGCACAGTTTGCAGAATTTAATCCTTAAACATGAGACCTGAACATCGTTTGATGAATCCAACACTGAGTGGAACTACCACTGTTTGTCTCTGGCGGATGTTGATGTGTCTGTTTTTGCAGCACTTTGATCGTAGCGGTGGGTGTGCAGTTCTTTAAACACTAAGTCAGAGGGCTGCAAACAGACACGGTTTTGCTGAATTTTCTTTATGGAACAGAACAGAGAGAGGGTGCTTCTTGGGAAAATATCATTCAGCGTGTTTATCCTCTTCAGTAGACACAAAAAGAAAACCTCCAACTTGAGTAGAAAATTGAGTTTGCGACAGTGAAGGTTGACCATACCACTAGCATGAGATGTGAGAGGCTAGTTGTTGCCTTGACTGTGGTCCCTTTTGTTTTTGATAATCATACTGAAATATTAATGTTTAAAAATAAGAAAGCGGAACCATTATGTACGTGACAAAGCAGCGGCTGTGTCTTTTATGTACTGTGTGGCACAGATTTCTGTAGTTACTTTCATTTTGCTCCTTTGACGATTGTCCATTGAATATTCTATGCTGGAGAATTTGGGTCTAACCACGTAATTGCTGGGTGCCATGCTGTGAGGACTGGGTGATGGGAGAGAGAGTGTGTGTGTGTGTGTGTGTGTGTGTGTGTGAGCTGTAAGTCAGGGTGGCTGTGGGTTGTGGGGAGGAGCGTGCAGCCTGCCTGCTCGCTCTGTCTGCGGCTCATCTGGCAGTCCCCCATTTCAGCCTGCCCCGACATGTAGAAACATTACAACAGGCGAAAGTGCTGATGGTCAGAAAAGAAAGGGAGCGAGAGGCCGTTTCAGTCATGAATTATATATGGCAAGCCACTTTAAACAGCAGCCCCTGTCAACACATAATAACACCAGACTGTGTTATAGCTGGAGTTACAGATACAGAGAATCAGCGAGGGAGTTGGACGGACAGGGGGTTAATGATGAAAACCATTCATGTGTCCCTTTTCCCATTTATAAAGTCGCAAGATAATTTATGTCATGCTATAGTCGCTTGTCGTTACACTGGAGGGAAGCTGTTTTGTTGAGAGGAGTAGACACAGAGGAGTGACTGAGGAGTAAAGAAAGGTTAGAGATGTAGTGTGTGGGCATGTCTGGGTAGACACACGTCGAGGTGTGTAAGCACTGGAGCTGTAGGTATGTTAATGTGTGAGACCCCGCTGTTTGGAGTGTAACAGTCCGAACAACAATGTCAATCTTCCTCAGATCCTCTGGGAGAGGCATTTCTATTGACAATCCCATTAAAAGCTGACACATTTCCACTGTGGGAATAACAGCTAGCTTTCGGGCATTGTCTGCCAGGAATAAGGCCCAGAGTTTCCCTCTGTGCTCGAGCAGTAATGGGTATATTCTCTGCAGCGTGCCTCGTCGATTGTGTAAAAACCTGGGTTTGGGTTCATGTCTTGTTCAGTAATAAGACGTGCAAGTGCAGGAAAATGTAGGACCTTGTCTTTGTAACAAACAACAAATGCAAGAAAATTCATGAGGTTTTTTTCTTTCCTTTTTTTGTACACAAGCTTCCTGTCGTTTCCAATTATTGCACATCCTCACATTGCCGTGAACCATGCTGGATAATCACGTGACTGCAGAGCATCTACCACCAACACGTCTGAAAACATGCTGGATAAAACATTGTTAGATACATATTTGAATTGGTCAGGGTTTTCTCGTTAAAATATTTATCTGGCTGAGCTGGAAATGTAATTTCCTCCAGCAATTTGCCCTGTGTATCATCTCCCTGATTTGATGTGATTGCAGAGTGGGCATGTTTATCCGATTGCCTTAATTGGATGTGATTCAGAGGTAAACACGTGTCCGGATTGGCCACGGTTGTATTGTCAACAAGCGTGTCTTATTTTTGATTGGTACACATGGACAGGAGACGTTATAACCGCTGGGGTCACTGTTGGCATTTGCCCTGCTGATCATTCCTCAGCCCCAAAGTTCACGCTGCTCTCCTAAAGGAGCTAATGAAGTGCTGACACACTGGTTAACACGGGGAGACACAGTCTAACGAGGTCTGATTAAAGGCCTCCGAGCTGTCCCCGTCTTCATCTGGTAATTAAATACATAATAAACAGTGCGTGAGATGCAGCCATGACTCTGGATGGAGTATTGAGATGTAAAGACGTGTGCTCATGTGTGTGTTTATGCAGCAGATTAGTGTGTGTGACACAGACTCCTGCTACAGTGCTGACATGTGCATTTGTGTGTGAGTTGATCTGATTTATTTGCCAATACAAGACCAATAATGTTATTTTAGAAAACAAAAGCTACAACTAATATCTGAATTTGTTTATTTATTTTTTACACATCTTTATATAAATTATCCAAGACAGGACAGCACAAGTGTTTAATTATTATATTATATAATAATAATATTCTTGACATTGTGGCATTTTGTTCTTGTCAGTGAAATAACACTTTGAGCTTGCGGCACTGATGCTATTCTTAAAGCCCAAATTAGTAATTTTTGGCCACATATAATGAATATTTAGATACATGACAAATTACTTTGACTTATCGGATTTATTACTGTAGAGCAGAAACGATAAGAAACACTGATAATTATAAACAATTATGATTAACTGGCCAGTGGGCAGTTAAGTTGGCAATCTGATAATTAATTATTTGAGTTATCTATTAAGCAAAAGTGCAAATGAAAAAAATATGGGAATCATTTGGGAATATTTGCTGCTTTATTCTGAAGTTATCTGATTATTTTTGGGTTTGTATCATTAGTTGAACACAAGATGGTTGAAATTGCATTTTTCATAATTTACTTTTTGCTTAAACATTACCAATATAACTGTGAATATTAGTCATTTCTACAGGACTCTTGAGAACAATACAAATTAAACTGCATCCATCCAGCAACATTTAGCATAAGAAAACATGAATTACTTAGATTTAGTTATTGTCTAATATTTGTCCCTGTATTTTGGCAGCGCTACATCTAAATGTGTATTTTAAGTTTTTGTGATGGGATTTAACCTTTGTTTACAGCTGGATTACAGATTATTCAGATAAATAAGGAAAAGGTTCAAATAAATATATAGATTGTACAGTACTCATGAAATTATTTAATATATCAAGTGTTTTCTTTTGAGTAGTGGTTCCCAGATTTCACACTCATTACTGGCTGCAGTTAATTTAATTTGTGAGATTTTCGACTATTTTGATTCCATAACATGTCTTCTTTATGATTAGTGGGGAAAAAAACCCATATAATATACATATTTAAATGTTTATTTTACCATATTTTGTGTCTGTAGATTTCTCCTAAATTCATCAAAGTTAGCATTAAATAATGACTCATTTACATATTTAAACTTAACATTTCAGAAAACCTGTAATATAAAAAATAACTGTCTTAATGTAAGTAACCGAGTGGGCAAGTTCCATAGTGATAAATGTTAGTTTGAATTTTTACCTCGTTTACCTTTAGTGTCTTGTGTGGAATTTTACTATCCATATCTTTAAAGGCCATCTTCACAAAATGAGTTTTTTCTCATGCTCCCAAGCAGCACTTTCACACATGTCTATATTCTGAAGGGTTTCACAGAGGGGTTTGTTCATATATCATTCATTTATAGAACATTTTATTCCTATAAACATTTTTTTTTATTATGGCTTTTTTTTCTGATTTATAGAGCGATAAAAATGGATATCCAAAACTCCCTCTATAAAAATCCGACTTTAATATGTTAACAAAATAAAAAATAGTTTTGAACCTGGTTTCATCCAATGTTTAGATATCTGTTCTGTAAATGTATCTATACTAGCACATATAAGATAATGCATTGTTTGCATGTTTAAATATTTATATATCAAAACACACATATTGTTCCCAGTGTCTTTCAAAATCAATTACAGTTCTCTAACTTGTTTTTAAGCTTTTAATGGTTTTGCAGCAGCCTACATTGCTGTCATTTTCCAATCTTTTAAAAAATCAGATCTCAGATCTCAGATCTCAGATCTTCCACTGCTCCCTTTTTAAAAACATAATTTCACGCACAAGAAAAAAAAGGCAGTGCAGCTTTTTTTAATGTTCCAAAGTTATAGAATATTGTGCCGAAAGCTATAAGAGAACTGTGAGAAGACAGATGAAAACCTACTTATTTAACTTTCAATTGCAATAGTTTAGAATAATTGTATTACTCTTAAAGTTTATTTTATCATCTGATGTCTTTATACCATCTAGTTTTTCATTGTCTATTTGCCCTTGTCCTAATGTGTTACATTTTATTTTATATTTTTGATTATAAAGCAATTTGAGCTTCATGTCTTGTATGAAAAGCAATATGTAAAAATTTTGTTATTATTATTATTAATATTATTATTATTATTATTATTATTATTATTATTAATAATAATAATAATAATAATAATAATAATAATAAAATAATAAATGTTTTATTTTAATTTAATTACATTTATTTTCACCCTATCACCATTTCTTCCCCTTAAACAAAAGATAAAAATAAATAAATAAAAGATAATTACTTAATTAATATATATATATATATATATATATATACACATCAAGAACTCTGTATACGTGTCCCACAGTGGGTGCAGAAAAAAGGCTACTGTGTTAAGGATTATTAATGAGCTCAGCTTTGGCCAGACTCTCTCTCTCACTGGTGTACATCTGTGCTTACTGTGCTTACATCTAACAACGCTGATAGTGCAACGTGATACAGCTGCAGGGATGACACACACACACACACACACACACACACACACACGCACACACACATGCACACACACGCACACACACGCAAACAAACACACATGCTATTTGTGTTATTCGAAGCCTCAGAGACACAGAACCTCCCACACCATTTTGTGTGAATAAAGCCTGCACAGGTGTGTGTGTGTGTGGGTTGATCCTGTCTGGGTCTCATAGATTATTTGTGAAAATTTGTGCGACCCCTGCCTTTTAATGCCTTTTTTATGAGCATGTGAAAGTCTAATGGGGTTTGCTGTGTGTGTGTGTGTGTGTGTGTGTGTGTGTGTGTGTGTGTGTGTGTCAGTACCGAGCAGTTGGTGGTGAAGATCCTGAAAGCTCTGGACCTGCCAGCCAAGGACGCCAACGGCTTCTCTGACCCATACGTGAAGATCTACCTACTGCCAGACAGGAAGAAGAAATACCAGACCAAGGTGACTCTCACTTCCACCACACTCAGTGGAAACTGGAGCCTCTTCCCAGTAAATTTCTGGGATTACTTTCAGGCACTGCTTGTGATTTTTTTAAATTTATTATTCACACATCCACGACATGACATGACATCCAGGAACATCTCCATCTTGCACCTTTTCACACATTGCCATTGCAATGCCAGAATAGATGGGGCAAAGGACAGAATAGCAGATGGTGATAATGCAACACTTACTAATGCCAGCCGCATAGAACTCAACAGTAGAAGAAGATGGGGCAAGACGCAGTGGAAGCCGTCTTATTATTTTCGAGGAGCTGTTTTTGTCCAGTGCCAATGTTCTTGTAACGTATTAAATATTCAACAACTTTGTGAGACTTACGTTTTTTTCCCTTGTTTATCAAATCATCCATGAAGCGTCAACGTAACTGCTAAACAAGTTGTGAACTTGAATAGATCATGAGTGGATTCTCGTGATTGCACTGCAAAAAAGCGGTGTCTAAAAATAAGATAAAAACACTAAATCTGAGGGAATTTTCTTGCTGCATGGACACATAATTGCACTTGACAAGATTTCTTAAATTAAGATTATTAATTCTAAAAATACGCATGTTGTACGCTTAAAATAAGAAATTAATTCTTAAAACAAGACAAATCAAAGCTGCAAGCAGCAATGAACAGGCAGAGTGCACTGCAAATTGTTTGTTTCTTAACAAGATAAAAAAAAACCTTTAGATTTAGAAGTGTTAGATAATTGATCTTGATTTAAGAGTTAATTTCTTATTTTAAGCGTTCAAACATGCTTATTTCTAGATTCAACAACCTAATTTAAAAAAATCTTGTCAAGTGAAATTATCTGTCCATGCAGCAAGATCATTTCCCTCAGATTTAGTGTTTTTATCTTGTTTTTAGACACACCTTTTGTGCAGTGTGGCTGGAGTCGATAGGTCCCTGCAGTGCTGCTGTGACAATTTCCCTGAAGTGTTTCTTGCTTTTAAAGGTGGAAAATTAGCATGACAGATTTCCCTTAATATTGATCCCTGCTCCCATTCACTTGTAGGAAATACTCCTGAACATTTCAGGGACAGACTGCATGTGTGAAAGCGGCTTAGCGAACAAAACATTTGAACATGATCAGGTCTGACTTGCTGTTTTCTCTCTGCCTGTTTCCTGCTGCTCTGATGACCCAGCCTCCTCATGGGGAATCATTACAGTTTCACTAATGTAATCTAATCTAATCTGGGGCATAATTTATTCAAGATAATGTGCTTCAGACTATTACAGGGCAGCGCTACTCAACTCCTCTGTGTTATTCTGGTATTTGAGGACAGTAGAGTCAATATTTGAGTACATTTCGGGACGTTCTGTACCAGGAAATGTACCCCTAGCCCTCAAAATATCCACCTCTCTTCTAATTTACTCTCTGTGGAGAAGACTCAGTGGCCTCACAAATGTGAGTAATAGTTCCAGAGTTTTATATCCACCAGTTTTGATACCACCAGTACTTCTGGGATAAAACAGGGAGACTTTCTGAAGATGAAAAGGGTCAGAATTGAGTGTAGAGCCAGGAAAGTGTGAAAAGTGAGCTTTCAGTGACAACGGAGCTGTAGCAGTTTGATATTTGTCCCATTGGATTTGTGTGAATGTTGGATTCCCTTTGTGTGACTGTCTCCTGTATATCACAAAAGCCATTGAATAGAGTGAATGCTTCAGTCATTTGCATGATACAGCTCCTCTTTTGTTTAGTGTCGATGATTGTTTAATTTCAATCACATCCTCATTAACATGGAATTTTTACACCACTCATATTTTGCTCGGCTTTCATCCCTCCAACTCATTTCAAAAGAGAAACAGACGTCACCTACGGGTAGATGTTGGAGCTTTGTGCCTCTGCTTTCTAAAGGCACAGCGTCTCCATCAGCTGCATGTTTAATCCAGAACTAACAAGTAATCATCAAGTGCTAATAAGCCGGAGTGACAGACCCACTCATGCAGCGACAAAAGTTGGATTTGGAAAATCGAGTGTGTGTCACATTTTAATTATCACCAGCTTTATTGCATGACAGCATTTATATCGAATGCTTTCATAGCAAATAAATCCCACCAGTAAATCAACAAATAGTAAAAAAAAAAAAAAAAATGTGTTAAAACATGATGAGCAGGAAATAGACTTCATCAGACTGCTTGATCCTTTTTATCTGACTTGTTATTGAAGCGACGGATGGAAAAGGAAGGAATCACAACATGCAGCGAGAATATTAAACCTGTAAACCTTCACGGAACATCTTCAAATAACAAACTGGCATTAATATTATTAAACACACCTAAAGATAAATCAAAGCAGCACACACGGAATTAACTTTTTTTTATTTTTTTTTATCAAAAACTAGTAAAAAACAACAGCATCTTCTTAGATTTAATCTTAGAATTTTAATTATTGTTGTCATTATTATTATTCTTGTGCTCACTCCTGTTTTTAAAATGGTAATACTAATAACAATATAATTTTATTGTTATTATTTTCATTGTACTTTCTATGTTTTTAAATATGTAATACCTTTTTTATCTTGTATGTTCTTATTTCAAATCGATCATTATATATGCTTTTTTTGTCTGACTGTCTTATGAAATGTGCTATATAAATAGACTTGACTTCTACAATAGCTGTTATATTAACTTTATGAGGGTTAAATTAATATATATAACACAAGTAATTTAGAGTGTGTTAAAGCACTCCTCTTTTTCAGATCTTTCAAAGACTAAAAAACTGCCATAAAAAAACAAAAAACAAATCTACATTTCTGTATATATAACTTACCCAAAATAGAAATATTATTAATCAAATATTGAACATTTTTGTTATGCATAAAACACCAAAAACAGATGTTACATACATTGTATGCATTTTGTCACAAAAATGTTTCCTGGAATTCAATATATTTTTTGAAAAAATGCCATTTTTTTATTATCCAAAATATACCTCTATCTTAACAATTCACTGGATAAATATGATTACTTTCCTTAAAATTAACTTATCTTTATTCAAGGTAAATAAGAAAATGATCTAGTTTTTACTTTGATAGTGTCCAAGTAAATGAGAATAAATACAGTTACCAACAGGTTTAAGAGAAAGAAATCCTGAAGGTTATTCATGTTGGGGAAGAAAATATTGAGTCTTAAACTGAGTTTTAGATCTTTATTTAATTTCGACACATTTGATTTGATTCTTCATCCCACAAAAAAATGTGAAATACACTTCCCTCCCTGCGGCTGAGGAACAAGGTCAGAGAGGTTAATTATGTTGCTCAGGGTCATTTTGACAGGTGTGACAAATCAAACTTGTCTGGAATATTCTGCATCCTGAAACGTCTTGTTTTTGTACAAATGCAGGCACATTTAAAATATGTTGTTTCATGACATTTATATGCATTTATATGTCTGTTTTGCTGCTTTCAGCACAATGTGTTTCATCCTACATGCAGTTAATCAAAGCTTTTATATTCACAACAAGTCTCTGCTGGCTGTTCTGTAAGGGGAAAAAAGAAAACACCTTTTATGTTTCCAATTTGTTTTGGAGGAAGAACTGGCTGGTTTGCAGGAGCAGAAAACAGGGAAAAAAAATCACCACTTGACGAAACTTATACTTATATCTGAAGAAGATTCAGTACAAGCAACACCAGAGCCGAAGATGTTACCAAAAGAAAAAGTAAATGAGGATCTTGTCAGCTACTCCTTTCAGAGACGAGGATTTTGATCAAATACATCCTCAATATGTGCCACTTGGATAAGAGCTTTTTAATGTGAGACGTTTGCATTGATGGTTACATTTTAGTTACAAATAAAAGCCTCAAGACAAAGTTTGGCAGCTCGTTTGACAGCACTTACTGTAGAAAAACACACAGTTTGTTTTGTTGCAGAAATTGAGCTGTAAAGCAGTTTGAAAATGTATTTTACTGGGCAGCAGATGGAATATTTTTCATACCAGGAAAATACAAAAGCCTTTGAGGATTGTGTATGCATGTTCAAAACAGCATTAAGCGTCAAACAACCTGTTGGGTTTCTCATTTTTATCTTTGAAGAAACCTTGACTCGAATTCAGCCTTCAATCCAAAAGTATAAAATAAAAAATGCTGGTTACACGAAAGGCACAACCTGCGGCTGGGCCAGAATATAACTTCACTAACACTTTAGATTACAGCAAATGAATTATTTGCAATTATTCTGAATATGCATGGAATCAATAAAAAAACTTACTGGGTACTCTCCAGAGACAAATATGAAAGTAAGAGAGGCTTTACTGTGTAACAAGTCAGTAAAATGGGAGAAATTAGTTATAGATGTATTTATTTTAATATATTACATCTAATAGCAAATATTAATAATACCACTTGCAATATGCTGGAAGGTTATTATGGAGTTTTTTCCCATTGATGCCAAAAAAAAACCCTGCCTACCTCAGCTTTAAAACAACTCTAATGTCCTTTCATATCTTCAAATCATGAACAATTAAGAAGCTGGATACTTATGCTTTCACTCACAAACCTTTTAGTTTATTGGACCATGCACAGCATAAGGAAGTTATTAATGTATCGAACAAATGAAACGTTATATTCATGTTTTACCAACTGCATTTGAAAAGTATGCACAAGTAGTTCCAGCTGAGCTGATGCCCACTGCTTTTAGTACTTTAGATTCAAGAGAGAGCTGAAAATGTGGCCAAGAGCAGCCCTTATTACAGTAAGTCTGAGGTATATGGGCTATAAAAAAGTAGACCCACGTTAACCCCTTTTCACTGTAATTACAGTGGTGTTATGGGGTAAATAATTTTCTTTTTTCCCTCTCATTCCTTGTTGTAGTTCCCTTGTGCCTACCCATTGGCACCCTGTATGTACAAAATAATGATTGTAATTTGTGGGCTGTAATGTAAAGTGTCACTATAAATTCTCACTCTGTTCGTCTCTCTCTCTCTCAGGTCCACAGAAAGACCTTAAACCCAGTGTTCAATGAGACGTTTCAGTTCGGCGTGCCGCTGAATGAGCTACATTCCAGGAAGCTGCATTTCTCTGTGTACGACTTCGACCGCTTCTCCAGACACGACCTGATTGGCCAGGTGGTAGTGGACAACCTGCTGGACTTCAGTGAGGGCAGCGGGGACAAACCCGTCTGGAGGGACATCGTGGAAGGCACCGCGGTAAGGATGACGCTCAACGATCACATTCATCTGGAGGAGATGCCCATGTTAGATTAGATTAGAGGAAATTTGAATGAGCCTTGTGGTGATATCGGGCCGTTGCAGCTGCAAATTATGAGCCTGAGCACTGAGAAAATAGGACAGAAGCAGGGACGGAGCATATCAAACATGACACAAGTGACAGTTTCAATTCTAGATTTCAAGCAGAAATGCACGCATTCATGGTGTATCTGAATTACAGCTTAGAAAAAAGTGAAAATAAATTAAAAATAAAGATGTAAATGTCCAAAAATCATATTGCAGTATGAAGCCAACTGGTATATATAAAAAGATGGAATGAAAAACAAATATATAACGTGGATAATGTGCCCTGTGTTCGACACTAAACATACATACATGTCTCAGACTCATATTTTAAATTAATTTCAATTTACAGATAAATTCAACATGAAAATAATGTGCAGGTTTAGATACTAAACCGTACAGCATCTGTGACTCAATGGAAGCAAAAAAAGTTGACTCTCAACTGAATGAATAACTTTTAAATCTGAATGCTACTGTATGTTCACATATGAATTAATAGCATTGAAATACTCAATTTTGAACACTTGTGTTCGGTGTTGAAACCAAAAGTCACAGCTGAGTTATTTGAACCAAATTTATGTAACAAACGTACCCACATTAAGATCTTTTCCTGAACCAAACCAAGTACTTCTGATTCACAATTTTAACCATGTTTTTAAAAATGCCACAGTTTCTCTTATAAGTCGATTTGGAAGTCATTGGCAAAAAACTTGTTCCGTCGTTTCGCTATGAGGACATGTTGAAAGATCATATACGTACAGACATACTGGATACTGTCTGCAGTACAGATTCATTCAGAGTCTGGTAATGTGAAAACACAGCTCAGGAGAGTCCAGATAGATTACTGGAAAGGCACCGCTGGCCACATCCAAACTTTTTATCGCACAGCGTCCAAGTAGATTTATATGAAATATTCATAGAAGGCTATTAGCAAATTAGACAGAGCAAAGTCTTTACATTTTTGGCATGGATGTTTCATTTATTAAATAAGTTTAAAGCGTCAGCCTCTCAGCGTATTCCAGTGTTTCACCCAGGGAAGTATTGATTAGTGAGTCTCAAAGCCACTGAGGAGTCATCATGCTACAGTGTGACCTGAATACCACCGGTGTCATTACTGTGGTGCCACTGAGACCACAGGCAGCAAGAAGATCAGTAGATGGGGGTGGGGGTGGGTGGGGGGGAGATATAAAAAGCCTGAAGAATCGTCACCTCTACTTAACACTTTCCTCCACTCGGGGACATCGACAGATTGGCATATGATTCATTTACAGTGACGGCACTTCCCCTCTGCCTAAACACTCTGCCTGTCTGCATTAGGACGCCTGCTGTCACCCGCTGTCACTCACAGATGTATCTTTTTGTCCGGGCACAGACAAAGGATATCTGTATTTTAGTGTTTTTCCTATCTGACTCTGTTTCTGATGTCATGTGTGTGATCACAGAGTCCCTGCTTCATTTCTGCTCCCTCTCTCTCTCTCTCTCTCTGTGTGTGTGTGGTGACCTACAGGAGAAGGCTGATCTCGGGGAGCTTAATTTCTCGCTGTGTTACCTGCCCACTGCAGGCAGGCTTACTGCTACAATCATCAAGGCCACCAACCTCAAAGCCATGGACCTGACTGGCTTCTCAGGTAGAGGATTAAAACACACACACACACACACACACACACACACACACACACACACACACACTCATCATGCTGCTGAGAGACCTCCAGCAAGCAGTCTGACTGGAAACTCATTAAAAGGAAAAAATATGACAAACACTGTCTGAAAAACAGCCAGTGGTGTATGTGAGTTCTTCTAGGTTTATATGTTATTCAGATTGATAATCCGCCAACCATGCAGGATAATAACTGCCATCAAGAGATATATTTTATGTGTAAACATCACAAGTAAACACGGTGCCTGTTTCATGCACTAAAATAGCTTTTAAGCCTTTTAACACCAAATGAAAAGGCAGATTTTCTCCATCAACAGCGGCCTCAGTAGACCAGAATTCAAAGCAGCTGCAAGATAGTTTGCTGTATTTCGACTGAGTACAACCTTCTTTTGCTGTGAATCTTTCTTGCATTTACTTTTATTATGATTATGGTTCCATCTTCCTGCAGGTAAAACCAACCAACCAAGTTTGTGCAAAACAAGTTTAGCAGAAAGACATTTTTCAAAACTGAATACATTACTAACTAAAGTAGATGAAGCATGTTAAGGGAAATCTTTGCTAAATAATTCCTGAAGTGCAACGAGCCTCACCAGATTGATTGTGTTCGAGAAGTTAGATTTCTCCTTCAAGAAGTAGAGGTAGAGTTTATATATTATGAATATATTACCTGAAGCAATAAAGTTTATTGCTTACAAACAAAACAACCAGAACAAAAATTAGTTGTATTGTGTTTTGTTGCAAGCAAAATTAGCTGCAGGTGTAAGCACCAATTAAGTCTGCAGAAATAGACAAAAACAACAATAGTTTTATCCCGAGAGACTGATGTCAAGAAGTGTGATTGCTAATGCTAATATTGAATAAACAAAAGCATTATTACGAGGTTTTATTCTTTAGGTATCCTTCACTTAAACACTTCATTGCAACCGCAAAGCCCTCTCAGGTTAAATGAGATCTCAGATGATAATGACCACATGGTGTAATTATTGCCACAGTGATCCTGAGCTGATTGCAGCGCCTTAAAGATGCTTAAAAATGCAGCACAGAGAAGGAGTCGTGGGTGTGTGTGTTTTCCCTGGCTGCTGTCACCGAGCTGCACATGTTGAATAGATAACTGAAGTGATTCAACCTGTGCTGTTTTTCTCCCTTTGTGTTCTTAATCCAGCTTTGCCAAGGTGACTTGATTTTCATGCCTTTTATGTGTTACAGACGCTGTTACCTGTGAGCATAATACCTTACAGCGTTTGCAGGAGTCCCCCCTATCTTATTCTCTCTGCTTCCTTCCCCTCTTTCTTTCTTTCTTTCTTCCTCTCTTTCTTCTTTGCTGCTTCTCATCCTCATTTTTCTTTATTCTCCCCCGCTCCCTCTACCTGTCTCTTTTCCCCGTGCCTTGTCTTCCCCTCTGTCGTCTCTCCTTCAGACCCGTACGTGAAGGCCTCTTTGATCTGTGACGGGCGAAGGCTAAAAAAGAGGAAGACTTCTATTAAGAAGAACACACTGAACCCCACGTACAATGAGGCGCTGGTGTTTGACATTCCCAATGAAAACATAGAAAGTGTATCCATCATCATTGCCGTGATGGACTATGACTGGTGAGCAATCTGGCCTTTTATTACATTGCAGCGTGCTCTGGGGGCTTATAGATGAAACTGATCATTACTGTGAAGTGTGCTGCTTATTGAATGTGTGTTTGCACATGCAGCGTGATGTTTGCTGTTGCTTTTGGGTCGTCACATTTCAATAGTGTTGCGGCAGTGTTGAACACGACGAGGCCCCCCTCATGAGTCAGCCTCCTGGTGGACGTTCCCTGTTTTACATAGACAGGCACCTCATGAATAAGCATGATTTATGCTAATGGTGACGGAAGAAGTGTAACCCTGCCAGTGTTTGTCAGTCTGACGCTTGCAGCAACACTTGGCTGCTTGATGTGTTTGTGTATAGATGCGCCGCCTCCCTATTATGTAGTCTGCCCTCCATTTGGCATCTCCATAGGTGTGTGCTTTTGTATGTTTGTGCTCGTGCCTGCTCCCCCGCTGACATCAAGCTTTTATGCAGGTCTGTATGTATTTGTGAGCTGCTATTCAATATCCTTCCTGAGCCGCTGTACTCTTTTCCCAGTACTCAAGGTTGATAAATGAGACTCTCTGTGCCTGGTTCTTACAAGCCCTGTATCCTTCTCTCTCTCTTCCTGCTTTATTATATCCTCACTCTCTCTCCACTCCCCTCCCTCTCTCCCTCTGTCTGTCTCTGTCTCTCTCCGTCTCTCTTGTCCTTGCCTCTATCCCTTGCTGCATGTCAGTATTGGTCATAATGAGGTTATAGGGATGTGTCGTGTGGGCAGCGAAGCTGAAGGTCCAGGGAGGGAGCACTGGACGGCCATGCTGGCCAATCCACGCAAACCAATAGAGCATTGGCATCAGCTTGTGGAGGTAATGAGCATATGATCATGTCTGTTCATGTGTGTGTGTGAGCGTGACTGTCGGTGTGTGTGTGCATTCATGTGTCATGATCTCATACCACATATGTTACGTTCAGTTCTTCTGTTGGTTCTGGGCCTAAAAAGCAAATGATACTATCCTTATTATTAGAAGTAGTGGTAGCACCAGACCTAATGTAACATTATAGTATAATATAGTAATATAATATAATTATTATTCAGGTGTTTTACTTTACTTCATTATTTTTAAATATTCCATTACAACTAAACATTAACATATATTTATTTGCAGAAAATTAAATGAAATGAAATATACTCTATAAGCATAATGGAGCCATTATGTGAAGCTATTTTTTAATTAATTTATATATTGTTGGGTAATTCATATAAAACAGTTAATCATCTCTTTAGCTAATTAACTGTTTTAAATGTTTAATGTGTTGCAAACCATAACCAAAAGAAATGTAATTACAAACTAGAGTTATAAATGCAACATTTGTCTCTTATATATTGGAGCATACTATGGAAATACTGAAAAGTAAATGTAAAACAATAGTTTGCTAAAGAGTGCTAATTTGCTGCATATCTGTAGGTAATATGAAGCTAACCCAGCAGGTGCTGAGCTTAGCTAACCCAGCATTAAGGCAAGAAAGTCAATAAGCACATTTCCCCAAAATGCCGAACTATTACTTTAGGTACAGGAGTTAATGCAGGCCCTGTAAGTATTGGCATTAAATTATTCGCAAAGTACCAAAAGTAAAACTGCTCATTATGCAGGATGACCCATTTCAGATAAAAAAAGATATAATATCACTGGATTATAATTAGTGATCCCTTAATGTGTTCATTGCTTTAATGTTGCAGCTGGTAAAGGTGGAGCTGCTTCAGATACTGCTGGGTAGCTTAATCTATAATAATACATCATAATTTAGTAGTTGGTTTATATTTTGTAGCCTAATAATAATCTAAATCTGCAAAATCACTTATGATGCCATTTAAATGAAGTGAAATAAGAAGTACCACATTTCCCTCTGAGAAGGGTTGAAGAAGAAGTATAAAGCAGCATTAAATGGAAATACTCAAGTAAGGTACAAGCGATTTAAAATTGTACATAAGTGCAGCAATTTTAGAATATTTAAAAAAAAACAGTAGCGTGTATGTATGTAAGGGTGGTATTTGAACACATCAACTTCATTTTTTTTCAACTGAATGTAGAAAAAGTGTTTTACTTCAGCAAAATCTCTACTTCTCTGCAGGAAAAAGCAATTGGTACTTTCGTGTCGAAGCCTGCAGCATCCTCCCCTAAGCCGCACATCGTTGTGGACAGCCCTCACTCCGATTAAAACTGTGAGCCTCTCCTGCTTTACATCTGACATATCTTATCAGCATGCTTTCACACATACTGTAGGATTATTTTATCGACAGCAATGTACAGAGACAGACGGAGAGAATCCAGTAGCTCCTTGATTTCTGCTTGTAAACAGGACTCCCTGTACTGGAATCTTGAAGTACATCCACGTACTGTGCAGCAGATGCTTTCAAGTCAGATTTACACAGGAAAAGTGGTCGAGTCTTTAAAGGCATGACCTATCTGAGAGTGTGTGATAAAGTGGAGGCTGTGGTGCTGTCAGATGTAGGAGCTCTAAGGCAGAAGCATCTGTATAATCTAGATGCTATGGGTTATGTAATGCACCTCCCCCTCCTCCCTCCAAACTTACAGTACTGCATACTGTTTATATATTCGGTCACCCCCCACTGTCTCTGTTGCTTAATCTGCCTCTTCTCCTTTATCCCCTCTTTCCTCAGGTCATTATCATCTCTTCAGCTCCAGACTTTCCTTTCTTTCCTCTCATCTGTGAATAATTCTCTCCATCAAAAGAAAGAGAGACGCGGAGACACTGCAAGTGTCCAAGTGCTAGTGCTGTTTTGCTCCTGCTAATGAATCCTCCAAGTCCTGTGCCGTCTTTACCAAGCCGGGGGGGAGGGGAGGGGGTGGGGGGTGGTGGGGGACAACATCCATCACAAGCTACACTTTGAGCATCAGACTACACATTTACAAACACTTGCAGACACTTAATGGTACAGTATGACCGATTTGGGGTGTAAATTTGGGATCTAGCAAGGGAACGAACACATAACTCACACACACAAACACACACACGAACACACACAGAGTTTGTAGTATGTGCGTAGTTCATGTGTGCTTCAGATTAGTGTAGTATTTCATCTAGGAGGAGTGTGATGTGACAGACTTTTCTCTGTTGAAAACAAAAAAAAAAGAAAAAAGAAAGCCATCATAGAATGGCCATTTCAACCAGGACCAAAGGTTCATGCCCCTGTACAGACTATAAAAGAAGAAAATCACTATGTCGATATTTTTCTTTGCAATATTGGTGTACAGTATGTGCCGTACTGTATGAGAAAACATCCCAAGTAGTACTTAGCAGGACAAAACATTTGAGGTGGATTCTCTTGGCCATTTTGGACGCCTTCTCCAGGCTCCACATCCTCTTGTTTCAGACTTTACTTGCTTATTTTCCCCAGAGGAAAGACGACAAAGCATCCAGTGGTCTTTATTGATGTCAGAGGAGTGAAAAATGAGGACAGACTCATTGGTTTAAGCATGTTACGCAACTTTGAAATGTGTCCCTCTTCCTCATGCTTTTTGTCACCGTCCTCATGGTGCTCATCAGTATTTTTTAAATTATTTTACTCTGTTGTTTGTGTGATACAGTACATGTATAACCATCAGGAAAGGAGTTTATTCATGCCATTTTTTACAGTCCACTGAGGATGCGATGGTGCGAGCTTCTGAGAGACATGGACTATCTGATCGTCCTCTGCTTTCTGGCCAAACTGGAAGACTTTTCCTAATGTAGGACTACACGGGTTGATTGAAACCTGCGTTTAGGATGGGACCAGCATCTGTTTGGAGTGCACTCGCTAGAGGATGTATCCAGCAGGGAAGGATATCACCACTCCATTTTATTTTTATATCATTCCTGGACTTTATTCTTTTCTTTTCTCAAGACGTCATCATCCAGCTTCAACTGGGAAAATTATTATCTTCAAGTCCACATCATGTCCCTGACAAGACTTTAGAAGGACACACACGTCCGTGTTGCTTTTATTAGTGTGTGTTTCCGTGTTTGTGGGCGTGTTTGTTTTGTATTTGTGCGCGTCTGTGTGTGTGTATGCCTGTGTGTCACTGTGACCTTGTGTGTGACACGTTTCTGTGCTCACTCCCTCCCTCCTCCTTTTTCCGTGTTCGCCTCCCTCACTTCCCAAATCCCGGCATCCACAGACTGAAACACTTGTCTCGGAGCCAAACGTGTCTTCTGTCCCGTGTCTTTACAAGGAGCCATTTTGAGTGTGTGTGTTTGTGAGTGTGTGTGTGAGAATGTGTGTACTATACGTGCCTCATTGCACTAGGTGGGGAAACACTGTCTTTCATAGACATTAGTTTGTATTGTCTATGTCGTCTCTGAAATCAGCTGCCAATCATTCAGCCCTTCTCTCCTCTCTGACCCTTTGCCTGATGTAAGTAACTGTGTTGATCATGTACTTCTTTCAGTAATTTGTGTACTGTATGTCCGAGGGAAAAACCAGATGGCACAGTGATTGAATTGAATTGTTGGGTGTGTTTTGATTAAATTTAAGAGAAGAACACAAAAAAAGAAGGAAACAAACATCTGAGGCTCATTTGTTACGGCCTACAGATCACGACAAATTTAGATCCCCTTAAAGCGAGACACCAGGGAGGAGGTGTTGTGAGAAAACAAGCGCCTGGAATTTCTGCACTTCCTGTGTAAACCGATACAGACTTATAAAGCCGTCACAGCTACTACGACTACTACTGTAACCTCAGCAAAACAACAGTACAACACCTCACTACAGCTACTTGTATTGCTATCGTTGCCATTTCTCTCTCATCCTCTCACACACACACCTTTTAAGGGAGGAGTGTGTGCGTGTTTCAGGGTAGGGATCTCGTTTCTTTCTCTTTACCTTTGGTTCGTGCTCGTGCAGTGAAACTCACCAGAGTGCTTGCTGGTTATACGGGAGGAACCGTTTCATACCTGCAAGTATTCTGTGTGGTATGTCAGCTGGGGGAATTATTGACCAGCTTGCATAAGTAGATATGGTATTGATCATCGGTCTCCAGGCCCCATAATTCTCTCTTTCCCAGCCTCCTTCTCTCTGCCTGTGTCTACCCTATTTAGCCCCATGTGTTACTGCCTGGTGATAGATTACAGAATTCATAGTGGAAACAGCACATTCCCTTCTTCTCTTCCTCCCTCTGTACGCCACCCCCCTCTCTTTCTGTTTCTGTCTGTCTGATTACTGTCTGATTACTCATTCTCTCCTCCAGCAATCCTTACCTTTCCTCCCGCTCCACTCTTTCACCTCCCCCTCACCTATCCATTTCTCGCTCTATTTTTCTCTCCCCCCCACCACCTTCCAGCTCCTTGTGCTATCTCACATCCCTCCATTTTGCCCTCTTTCTTTCCGTGTATGACACCCCCCTTCCGTCCTCTCTATTCTCTCTCGCTGTCTTCTCGTGTTAGTGCAGTTCTGAATGGTCATGGGGAATCATGTTTGCATGCTTATATTAACATGAATGATGTCAACTTGATGCAATGAAAAATTATATAAGTGATGCTTTAAGCAAAATCTGACAATGAACTTGATACTAATACTACTAATGACGACTAAATGGAGACCTAGCAATTGTTTATCTCTGTGGTCAAAAACAACGATGATGAAATAACATTGTTTATGCTGTATTTATCTCGAAATTGGTATTCTTTTTTGATTTTCAATTGTTTTTTTTATATATGATTTATTCAAGAGGTTTACTTTTTTATTGGTTAAAGCTGAGAATTTGAGTGAGGGGTTCAGTCAGGGCGATTGTTTCAGTCGGGACAGCTGTACCAGGTCAAAGGCTATCGGTGAATGTGTAAGTAACAGTGTGGCTGAAGCAATGATAATGGAAATAAAGGATATGTATCATCCAGCTTCGTGTTTCTGACTTCTTTTAATCCACCGGGTGGGGAGACAGGAGAAGCTACTGTCACACATCCCAAGCAGTGTGCTATATATAATATGCACGGCCTTGGGCATTTCATATGTACACAGTCTATATTTGACTCATGCAATAGGAGGTAAGACACTCTACCTGGACAGAAGGAGCCTAAACCCAACTTTTTTTTCATCACCAAGCTCTCTGACTTTCTGCTGTGCATTAAGTCATGTGTAATTATTCAGCCACTTTGTCATGAATTCTTTATTGTGGCTGCATTTTGCCTAAATGCAAAATGGAGCACGGCTGCCTGCCCTGTGTGCTTTGCTCCATCTGGCCTCCCTGCTTCTATTTTGTCTCCTTTTTTATTTTTAAAACGCTCATATTATTTGTCATGTGGTTATTATCTCCTGTTAAAGCGAAGATGCACACCAGCAGCAATCTGCAACTCCAGCGCTTCAGCAGAGAGAGAGAGAGGGAGAGGAGGAAGACCGAGCTCAGATGTGCAGAGGAATGACAGAGAAGGAGGAGTGGGAGAGGATTAAACAAATGAAGGAGGATGAAGAGCAGGAGAAAGCCAGAGTGGAGGAGGAGGAGGAGGAGGGCACAAATGGGAGAACCTGGAGAACAGAGGGGATAGCTGCATGCAGGATGTGTGTAGAAGTGGAGACAGGAGGTGGAGGAGGATAGGTCTGTATATAGACACACTCATCATGGGGCACCTGCAGCATACTGACAGTGTTAACAGTTCAAGAAGAGTGAAATGCACACACACATACACACGTGCACATACACACGTGACAACGCACCAGTTAGCACGGCTTTAATGCTGTAGACTGTTGAGAGAGAGAAAAGTAGAAGGAGGGGCTGGGGAAAAAGGGGGGGGGGGGGGGGGGGGGGTACTGCTGTCTCCATGGCAACGTTCCCACCGTGCAAAAAAAAAAAATCATTTAGTCGGAAAGACATTTCACTCAGTTCAGTGAGCTGAAAGAGGCAGAGAGGGAGGGGAGCAAGTTAGAGACTGGGGGAGGTGTGTGAGCAATATAGAGCTGTTTGTATCACGCTGGAGGGATTTATTTAAAATAAGCTGACAGCGGGGCATAAGCTCGTATTGCTAATATACTGTATCTGATTATTATCTATAATAATAATGAATTCCGTTGCATCATTAAAGATGAATGCAGTAGCTTTGGGTGACTTTGGTTTGACAATTTTCTTGACATCTGCCATGTGCATGTACAGCTTTATGTAAGTTGTATGTATGTTGAAACTTTACAGCATGACATTACGTGCACCACCTACACGCTGAAAAGCTTTCGTGACTGGGAACTCCAAACTTTTGTTTTCCCGTCTTGAAAGCACTGCGCAAAGGGACTCCGACCTTTTTGCAAGGCCACTTATTATGCCACGTATACAGTTTTTAACATTTTATTCTAACACTATAAATAATACCCCAAACCTTTCAAAATAATGAATTCAATGAATGCATGCAAGTGGAAAGCTCAACCAGTAGGAGTATTAAAGTAGCTTGCCTCTGCAGGAGAACTGTGTTTTAATACGGGAGCCAGGCCCCAGGACCTGACCTTCTCTATAAATTGCTTTCATCGAAGAACTTAATGATGTTCACCTAACAAACAGAAACTTCTGTGAAACATCCTTATGATAAAGAGGAATGTATGAATTTGTATTTCTTTACAAAATGAAAAAAAGAATTATCCATTTAAGGGAACAGAAAAGAAATCCATATTTGAGCCCCTTTTCATCACTCACAGCTTTTACTGCACAGCACCTGTGCCAGACTCAATAGAAAAAGGCCCCAGAGACTGGCAGGGGAGGGTGCTATCACAGCATCCCAAATGCTCTGGGTAGTTCTGGTAACCCATTTGTGTGGATGTCAGTGTATCAGCATGCTGGCTGTGATTACCTGTTGTGAGTGGACCATCTGGCCCTCAGCATCCCAGCTGGGAACCATGGTCAGGAGACGGATTGTCTTTACCACACCACCTGGACCTCGCAGACATGGAGCGCCGAGGCACATACCATATTTCTCATTCATATTTTATTATGTCATTCCCTGACCAAACAAATAACAAAAATTGAAAAAAAAAAAAAAAAAAAAGACAACATTGTCTGGTTTTCCAAAAGGCACTCCCGGAGAGCAGGCTTTCTGTAATTGCTTGGCAACTGCTGGCACTGTGTGTGTTGAAGTTCAAAGCAGCGAGACACACAGTATATCCCTCAGAGCAGCATAAAGCATCAGAGTTGCAAAGTAAAAGGGTGCCTACGCATGCACATTCACACACACACACAAACACACACACACGTTCATGAGCCATTCTGTCAGTTTAATTTGGCCACGTAGCTCAGTCACAATAAAAAGCTCTGTGTGGGGTTTTAATTTCTGCATCCAGGGGGGAGCCTTGGGCATAAACCTTGCCTCAGATGAACTTTCCTCAGGTCGCCGGAAGCAGCCCTGCTCACTGACACCCAAGTGGAAAAGCCTCTTGAGCCCACAGCTTGTTGCCCTCCCTAGAATTTGGGTTAAATTGATACGGAGCATTGTTTCTGTGGGAGGTTTTGAGTTTGATGAGCTCTGAAGCTCTTTGCTGAACGCTGTGCTGAGCTGACTGGCTTGCAGTGCCACAGGGGACTAGATGCTATTGTTGGGCCCACAGAAACATCGAGCCAATGTGTTACAACTACAGGTTAGCTGCTGGTGCATTGTTCAGATTGTACAGCAGGTTAGCATGCTGATTGCTGCTGTAGTAATTATGCCCTGGTTCTGTTTTCAGCTCTGGTGTTATAGAGGGAATATGGAAGTGTTCAGGAGAAAAGATTTGATGGAAAAACTCTGATCGGGAAGACATACAAACCAGCTGAACCCAACAGCCAGGTTCAGCGTTCCATGTATACAATCACCAACATTTTATGTTCATTTAGAAGCCATTAAGATAATGGTCAGAATGTAAAGGAGGAAGCTGCATTACATCATGGCCAGTGTGACTGCAGCTTTTCCTTTATGTACAGTAGCTTCTTCACTCAGTCTATATATATACATAGGGCTTGCTATAAATACACCATCTCAGGGCCCTTTAAGTTACAATCTGTAACCCTGTCTCTCTGATTAAGACCAGGCATCTACTGTACTTACTGTAGCTGTTTGCTGACATCTTCTGGAGATCTGGTTCAACAGCACTTAAAGATGTCCCCAGTGTCGCTGCAGAGAGCCCTTTCTCATAGAACAACATAGAATACGAACTGTATTTCAATTGTATGACAGTTTAATCTGAAACACACTTGGTGCAACTATAAAGTCTGGAGCTGATCTGTCACCAATAGGAGAGAATATTGCAGATTTATTTAAGAACTTACATGATTGGTCACATTAGAAATACTGAAGAAATGAAGGTCACATTTTATGTAGCTTCATGCACAATTTGGGGAATATTCTACGTGAAAGTAAAGAGTTTATTTGCAATAACAGACATTTATTTTATTTTATTTTATTTTTTGGTTCAGTCCTAAGAATATCAATGACACTGCTGTTGGTTGTTTTAATAAGATGTCTGTTCTTTTTTATTTTTGCAAATCATGTATTTTCATTGTGCATTAAAGGGAACATTAAAAAAAAAAAAAAAGAGCTCAAATGAACACTACAATGGACATATGTCATCCCTTAGATCAGACAGTGCAGGCTGAAATAGTGATGAGAGAATGCACTGTGCATGCAGAGATTTGTCTAGGGCCACGGGGCAATCGCACCGAGCACTGGTCCCATGCAGCCATAGCTGTAAGGACCAGTGCACTATTGTTATACTGTGCATTTTTTCTTCTCCCTCTTCTGGACGCAATTTCATCCCGCTACAAGTCCTACAACTTGAAGAGTTGCAGGACAAATTATATATCAAACCTTGATGTTTGATTGGGATCGGTGTGCTATTACTTTTCTCTACGGAATATTGAAGTGAATGGGACGGCCGGAAAAAAAAGAAGAAGAAGAACAATAATTGGAGATTTTCAAACGTCTACTTCTCCGGCATAATTTCACCTAGAGACTCCATTTAAACTTCAAACAGTAGACACAAGTCTTGTGTATCGGTGTATTAGTCCACGTTTCGATAGGTCATATAGTTTTTTATCAATCCCTGTTCAATGACCATGATCATTTTTGGAGAAATTCTGAGATTATAATGGGTGTGTATTGCATGGAATGTTCGTGTCAGAGTGTGTGATGTCATCGTGTGTAGAGGGAGAGAAAAAAATTGTCAAAAAATAAATTTGAAAACTGCGCTCCAGGCCGCAAATTCCACTCTACAGAAATAATTTTTACATCGAAACGTAGGAAAATTTGTCTTCTCACAATCCTCTGGTAGAGCTGTCAGAGTTATAGTTTGGGCGTAGGACGCGCAGATGCACCATCAACACGTACCAACCGCCTCATTGGCTCCCATATTAAAAACGCATGAAGATTTCTGAAAAACGGAGATGTAACAGTTTCTTTAGATCGCTCTAACAAAGCTATTTCTTCATATTTCTTTAAAAAAAACAAACATATGTAGACGTTCAGGAAGAACTCAAAGTGAAGTCAGATCAATGATAGATATTATGGTTTTGCCAAAAATGCTTTCTGTTCGAGGCCAGAAATTCCAGCCTGTCCACCTCTGGCTGCTGTCACTGTGGCCGAACATTCTCAGTGGCAGTTAAGTTCTCACCTTCACAGCTATGAAACAGCTGTGAAGGTGAGTGCCTCGCTGCTAAGCACTAATTACTAGTATTAATTGTTTGAAATCTCTGAAGAATCTCATCATAGCGTACACACACCGGCAGTAGCCCCCGTGGCCCTTTCAGAATTTCCCCAGAGGAAATTTTCTAGTTTAACTAGTTGTCATTCCTGTTTAATGGGAGGCTGGCAACTGAGCCATACATGTGAGGGAATCAGCACCAAAAATATGCTAAAAGATTTTTTAAATGTCTATTTCTTCTGTAGTTTTATAAAGTAACAATTTTAACAATTAAAACTTTGAAAAATTCCAAGGTACATTCTCAAGCTTAAGGACGCTGTGGGCGTTGGAGGCGTGCCCTCACCTCCTGTCTCCAGTGCCCGTGGGGTTGGTCGGTGTCGGCGGAAGGGCCTTTCTGTGTGGAGTTTGCACACCTTACAGTGGCCTAGCACAACAAAACATGCAATGATCCTGGTCGCTATAGTGCCTCCCTCTGGTCGGTCGGGGCGTGTCGACATGCTCCAGGGAATTAATCTAGAATAGAATGATACTCGAATGGTGCATCTTGTAGAAATCACCTCTGTTTCTATAAGAAACATGCTGAAGGTCAATAATCAGCGAAGGCTGTGGCAGGTTTAGTTATCCACATAATGCCAGAAACATGTTCTTGTGTAGAACCTGTAGAATGAGCGTAAGTCTCCACACTTAAATCAGGCATGATTTATCTCAAACAAACATGATCTTGAGCTGGTCATTTGCAAAACTGGTGATCATATCTATGTCACTGCAATCTGTAAAAGTCAGCAGTTAATTGTGCGCTGCTATTTCTTTGCCAGTCAGGATTTTAAAAGTCTTATTCTCAGTTAAAAAAAGAACCCTGCTCCGTCTACCTCAGGATGGCCATTAGATGGATTCGAGGCAGATTCGATAACAGATGACCTTTCTCATGACTAATGCCACCGGCGGAGCACTTTCACAGAGCGAGGTTAAGAGGTTTAAGCCAAGATAACATTCAGTGATGACCTCATGCCTCCAGCCTTCGATGTGGGCATCTATTAAGTGCCCTTGTTTTATGGTAAGCAGCGAGCCGATAGAAGTGCAGCCACAGAAATGGAATAAATTGAACTTGAAGCCATGCTCAAAACTAACTGGATGCACAACAATAAATAGAAAACTAACAGTTTAGAAAACGAATATTAGGCGGCTTTCATTAAAGTCGATAGAATTTGTCATCTATTTAATTGGTTTGTCTAATGTCTCAGAAATTTTAAAAAATATTGTGAAACAGAGGAGTTACTAATACTATTATCTTTAGTAGACTTGATTGCTAATATTGTCTCTACAGGTCTCTCTAAAAATCAATCAGAGTACAAACCTATTAAAGAAAATGGAACACATCTTGGTTTATGAAGCATTTAATGATTTACGCCCAAAATATATTTCTAGCTGCAATGCTATGAACCATTCAGACATGAGAACATGCACCACGTATCTGAATAAGCCTCCTGGAAAACCTGAAGCCTGTTCCAGATCTCATTACCGTCTATATATACACTATAAAACTCATTATTAGGCATATACATTTATCATTTTGCTCCTGTTTGCCTTCATTTTATTCATTGCAATTAATGTCTATTTTATATTACCTTATTTTATATTATATTATGTCATATTATGTTTTATTCATTAACATGTAAACACACACACACACACACATACATATACATGTGTGTACATACAGTCATATATTAGACCACCCTTGTTTTCTTCAATTTATTGATTATTCAGATCTAGACATTTCCCATGATTTTCTTGATAATGTTCTTAAATCAAACTCTTATCAGCTATTTTTGATCATAGTATTTGTCCAAACAGATGTATCTTTAGTTGGACCAGGAATTAAAATGAACACGAAATTGAAGAAAAAAGGTGATCTAATAATTTTTTCCATGACTGTATACGGTTGCCCATAAAGTTGAAATAATTTTGTTTTCAGACACAACCTTCTGTTAATTGAAAAAGATTGCTTAATAAAGCTTTGAGAAGATGTGTAGTTTATCTGTCAAGAATAAATCACATTTTCACAATTTATTTCAACTTTATGGGCGACGCTGTTTGAGAACACCTAATTTGATTCCAGGTTTTGAACAGTAGGAAGCAGCACTCCTCCACAGAGAGTTTTTTCTTTTCATTTTAAAACGGAGGACGAAGAAGACCTTCGTGACGTCACATATTATGGGCGGCTCTTTTTACGTCACTTCCGTCAAAAATACAACAAATAAAATGATGTTAGCATGCTGCGCATTGAGTGCTAATTCAAACTGATTCACCGTTATATTCGTGTTTAGCTCAGAGATCGCACGATTCGACTGGCAGCCGTAAACCACCAGGTGAGTCCACATCATCCTGTAGCCAGATTGCGGACTAGTTAACGCGAATTTAACCATTTTACCTCAAACCGCTAACTGACGTTTAACTAGCAGACACTGGATGCAGAGCTTTTTTGGTTGTTCATTCCTGTAGAGTGCTTTTGCTTTTGTTTCCTATCTCACCGGGTAACTAAAAGATGATCATAGCGTTTAATCAGAGATGGTTAGATTAAGCAGTGAGTTAGGTAGAATAAGATTACCTTGTTAGCCAGTGCACAGCATATTTTCCTGGATCTTTGGCTCAGCAGAACTTGAAGCATCAAACAGATCTTATTCAAAACAAGTTTTATAAGTGCTTAATTCTCGATGTTGCCCACCAGTTAAGTGTTGAATGAATAATGCAGTAAAAATAGGTGATCGAATTGTTAATAATGAACATTATCTACATGGTTTTTGTGTGTATAACGTTAACAAATATAAGAAAATAAAACGTTCTAAAAGAACAACAGCAGCTGTGGGTTTCTCTGTATTACGGAGAAAGGAGTATACGGAGAAAATTCCTACTATCTTACCTGCAGAATCAGGAGAAATAATTATGAGAAAAGTTGGATCAGTGTTGTCCCTAGTTCTTCCAGTTGAAACACGTCTAAAGTTTCTGCAGTGGAAAGGCCCTAATAATAGATCTACACGCTGTGGAGGTCTCTTATTATGACCTGTATAAGAATGTAAAATCTGTCCCCTCCTCTTGTCCAGATCCACGGTGGCAGGTTCGGCACTCATGGAGCCGTCCACAAAGCCTGGGACCAATCAGGTGGCTGATGTGGTGTTTGTCATTGAAGGGACGGCAAACCTTGGACCCTACTTTGAATCTCTAAGGAAAAATTATATATTGCCTGCTATAGAGTAAGACCCAGCAAAGACACAGCAGCTCTGCTCAGTTATTCCTTTATCATTCATGCTTTCTTGTCAAAATGCATCTTTTTTTATTTCTTATTCTACTTTATCATAGATATTTTAATGGAGGGCCTCCGGCAGAAACAGATTTCGGTGGAGATGTGAGTGTTTCCCTCTTATTTCATTTCATTTTTTGTTTTCTAATTGCGTAGAAAAACCTTTGCTATATTACTAATGTAAATGTTCCTGTATTTTCTGTCCTTGTAGTATGGAGGCACACAGTATGGTCTTGTGGTGTTCAACACAGTGGACTGTGCTCCTGAGTCCTATGTACAGTGTCACGCACCAACAAGCTCTGCCTATGAATTTGTCTCATGGATCGACAGCATCCAGTAACTTGAACAATTATCTACATGTTTATTAATACAAAGTTGACATTCTTGCGGTTTAGTGCGAGAGAGTATGATTTTAGTAATACTAAATATTGCCTTGTTTCTTCATACAGGTTCATGGGAGGTGGAGCAGAAAGCTGTAGTCTAATTGCAGAGGGACTCTCTGTGGCCCTGCAGCTCTTTGACGACTTTAAGAAGATGAGGGAACAAATGTAAGGCAGTTTTACTAATTCTAGGAACAGCCTCGACATTTGTAAAGTGCAATCACTGCCCACCAATGGAAGGAATATTATTAAGCAATTGCTCCCTTAAAAAGCATTTGTAATTAGTCTATTACACCTTTGTGTAATCCTGTCTGGTCATTATGAAGTAATGATATCAGTGTGAGCAATTAAGGTAACAGAACTTTGTTGATAGACATAATTCTGAGAAAACCATGAAAAAATACACACGTGTATTGAGCATCTCTAACCACCAGAACTGAGTGATGAAGCCTCCTAGTGTTTTACTTGCAGATCCTCTGATGCTTCATCAGTCCGGTCCAATAAACTCTGACTGTTTTAAAGTCTGTAGAAACGCACCCACAAAATGACTTAACAACTCAGCAGGAGAATTACTCAAACTAGTTCAAACCTTACCTTTTTTCTGTCTCTTTTTCTACCTTTGCCAGAGGTCAAACCCACAAGGTGTGTGTGCTGCTGTGTAACTCTCCTCCATACCTGCTCCCTGCTGTGGAGAGTGTCAGCTACACGGGCTGCACAGCAGACAACCTGGTCAAAATCATCAGAGATGTGAGTGATCATTGAGATTTAGTTGGGTATGACACACATAACTATGTAATTATGGATGTGTTATTGCTAGATTGCTTTATTTAATAGGTAAAAAGAAAAATGAATGTATTTAATTTCACATCTCTTAGAGAGGAATCCACTTCTCTGTGGTGGCTCCTCGGAAACTGCCGGCTTTGCGGTCTTTGTTTGAGCGAGCGTCTCCAGTTGGAGGTGTGGTTGAACCCCATCCAGACTACAGTCAGGACCCCTTCCACATGGTGCTAGTCAGAGGCATCTCGCTTCCTGGTGAGAAACATCATTTAACACCGTCTGTGTGGGGCCACTGACCAAATCAATTTAAATGTCTTTTGAAAGAGCTAGAATTGCATTGGACTGTGAGGATATAGATTTAGTGTTTTATTGTCCCATTGGTTTTAATTGGTTTTAATTTAATTTTAGTGGTTGATAGGTAAAGCAGCTAATGCCTTCATTAACACCATTGTGGATAATTTATTATCACTGAACCCTACAGGTGGTAATAGACAGCTGTTTAACAACTGAAAACATATGCAATAAAATAACGGTCACTTCTATCCAATTGCAACTGAGAAAATGCTTCAAACATCAGACGAAGTAAATGACTAGCTGTGACTGCAGAATGGTGCAGCCAAAGAGATATTTTTCAACAGGTTAGCCATAACAAAGCAGTCAGTGCAGCTTTAATCATAAAAGCCACTGACCTGATTCCTTTGACTGAATTCCTTTTGTTCTGTTAATTTGAGTTGAGATTGTTCGGCATACTCAAGAGACCTGGCAGCTGAAAATGCAAATTAAAGATGTATTGTGAAACATTTGGACTTCGGACGATTGTGAAACTTTTGTTTTGAAAAGAACTATATAAATAAATGTCAGCATCCTTACATTGTGGAGAAAGAGACAAGTACACACCTTTGTAAAACAGGAGGAGTTTAGGAATATTTGTACAGTTTAGCATGGTTCATAATTCATAATATGTTATCTGCAGCAACATGCAGAAAAGTGCAGTTTAATTTCAGTTGTAACAGCTGCATTCTTGAAGCGTCTTCTCTCCAGACACACTTTTGATACGATGATACACCACTTCTGCAGACCAGAGTAAAGGTGGCACTAATGTTTGTTATCTCCTCCCATGCATCTTTTTTTCTGTACTTTTCAGTGTTAAATTTCCCTTTGATTGCTGGTTTTCTCTGAGGTACCTCCTCGACAAGCAGCAGACTTTCCTCCCAGCTCCAGTCTGGTTTTGATTATTTTTCATTTAGGCCAGTTTCCTGTATTTACATCTTGACTAATATTTGCTAATTTCACATCTGTTAACGGAGATATTCAAAACTTCACACAACTCCACTGTAAGATGGTGTAGTTGATCACGTGGAGCAGTTCTTTATTTGGAGGAAGCTTCTGCAGTTGTAAATAAAGACTTGAGCTACTCCTACACCTTTCTGTGAGTAGGCGTGCATTCCTGAAGTCTTATCCTTTATTTCATTGAAGCGTTATTTTACTCTGTATTGAGAGCATTCTTAGGTTTACAGAACTGTGTAATAACTCTATTCCCATGTCTGTCTCCAGTTTCCTCAGGTGGAGGTCCCGGGCCGCTCAAACCCGTCCTCCCTCCTCAGCAGCTGTCTGTCAGTCAGCCTCTTGGTGGAGCTTCACAACCTCCTCAGCCCATTAACACAACCCACCCTTATCAGGTAATGGGCGAGCAGCCACACAGCACACGGCTGCCTGGAGACTTATTCCTGCCGCCTGCTTTTGGCTCTGTTTCAGACAGTGGTGTTTATGTTCCTTCCCTAAAACGTTTTACACAGCATTGTCTTCCTTTAATCTGCTCGCTGACAGAATCCGGCCCCCATGACTCCTGCTCAGGTGGCAGCACAGATGGCCGTGGAGGCAGCCAACAACCAGAAGAGTCGCTGTGAGTTACCCGTGGACTCTGTGGGCCTTTTGTGAACAATTTATGTTCGCCAAGCTTTTACTTGTACTGTCTGTCTGCATACTGTATGTGGGACTGTGTCTGCAGTTTACAGTACAGATAATTGTCACTTTTTCTGGGAAACCATTTTCTAAAGATGGTCTTGCGCTTACCAGGAGCGCCATATAATAACAAGTCTTTTAGATAAGTTAAGATGAAAAGAAACATAAAACAATCGACAATCGTAAAGGATTTTTTCAATCAGTGGTTAGAAATCTTTACATGTTTTTAAACGTGGTATCTGTTCCCTCTTCAGTCCCGGGGATGGTCAATCAAGGTACTCCATTTACCAGTCAGCCAACCCTCCCATCAGTCGCCGGGGTGAAGCACAATCCGCCCAGCATCGCAACAGTCACTACAGCAACACAGCCCATGATGACACAGCAACAAGTTGCTCCCAACCAGCAGCAGCCAGTGCCGCCTACGGGACAGCCTGTTCCCAGTCAGCAGCCACAAACACAACCTCAGCAGCAACCCACGGTCAATCAGCCCACAGCTTCAGCTCAGTCCAACATGGTGAGTTATAAACCCAAAGCATCAGTTTTCATCTTCATGTTTCCCACAACAGGAGCTTAATGACTGGTTACGTAATGTATATGTTCATGTTATAATTAGTGAGCTTTAGAGGTGCTGGTAGTAGGAGTTGGAATCAACAGACAACATTATGTTTCAAATATCTTTTTTTTGTGAAGCATTATTTACAGAAGTAATAAACATAAAATATCAAAACCTAAATCAAGATTAAATATATATCAGAAAGACAAAACTTGAAAAAAATCTTATGATTAAGCAAATAAAAATACAGTCAGTCCATAAATAAATAAATGAAAATAATAAGTGTGTCAAAAATCAGAATTGAGAAAAATAATAAAATAAACAATTGTATAAATATATACAATCATCTATCGTATATTAACAACGCTTGAGTCACAATACGATAATATTTTTGTGATTTTAAATATTTTGCGCTGTGCTGTATGTATTGTGATAATATATATTACAAACTTTGACAATTTCATTTTGTTTGATTTAAGATCAAGTTTTAAGTCTGGTCGTCTCTCTTCAGTCATTTTTATTGCAAAATCCAAAATGTGATGATCTAGCAGACACACTGACCAACACTAATACATACCTGCAGTAATGACGCGTGCACCTGACAAACTAAACTGTCTGTATTACAGTCTACTCAGTCCAACTGAACTCACTGCTTACATGCGTGGACTATTGTACACATGTTTTGAAAAATGAACCAAAAAGTCATGAAACACAATTAATGTAAAATTAAAATAAATTAAAATATCTCAACTCGGCACCATCTAGTGGACTGAAAAAGCCATTTGTTATCAAAAAGTGAAGTTTCTATTTGCTTTATTAATGACCTTTATAATAAACATTGATGCTTGGCATCCGTGTATTGATATATTATTAACACACCAAAATATCGTTTCACTATGCTGTATTATCAGGTTGTTTTTGCCTCGTCCATAAACAGATTATGTTACCATTGGACAGAAGCAGGCTCGCTGTTTCTTTCTTTTTCTTCGTCCCAAGCTGAGCTAACCACCTCCTGACTGTAGCTTCTTATTTTTTAGAAACGCATCAGAGTGGCGCCAATCTTCTCATCTAACACTGTTCCAACTGTTCCTTTTAATAATCCAGGCCATATGTTTAGTTCAGTAGCTTAGTTTCAGTATACAGATAATGTTCTGATTCAGAATATATGATACTGATCCGGGCTACATGGTGGTGCAGTGAATAGCACAGGTGCCGCACAATAAGAGGGTCATGGGCCCAAATCCGGCTCAGTTCCGACTCCCCGTGTCAGTGTGGGTTCTCTCCGGGTTCTCCAGCTTCCTCCCACAGTCCACAGACAGTGTCAGCCAGGGGAACGCTGCTCCACAGTCTGGGAGCAGCGATGGCGAACTTGATCACCTTTTGAATTTTGACTGGGAATGTGTTTTGGGGCGAGCTAGAGAAGACTCCCACATACAGAGAGCTGCGGCAGTCTAGATGTGAGGTAATAAAAGCATGTAAGACAGTCTCCACAGCTCTGAAGGAAAGAAAAGGTTTTATTTTTGCTGTCGACCTAAAGCGAACAGACAGAATTGATTTTTTTTGGGTCAAATTTGAACACGGACTCAAACATGACGCCTACATTTCTGGGAGGCTGACCTCACATTTCAGCCTCTTGGTGGAAAACTTGGGTTGGATATGGTTGTGATATAAAAGCAGTAAACAGGGTCAAACAAATTCTTGAAAGTTTGCAAAGTGTTTTTGAGGGTGGGAATATGCTTGAATTTGAATATAATCGTTGAAAAATGCTTGCTTTTCAGCATAATCCTGTGTTTTATCTACACAATAACTCGTATGTAAACTGTTTCTTGAATGATTTAAGACTAATGGTGTCAAAGAACAAACGAAGATTCACTCATTACTTGTCATTCATAGCTAAATCAGTCCTCTATTGATCCCTAAATCTGGAAATCAGCAAGCATTAAACAACTGTGACAAAACAAACAAAGTTAATATTAGCAACTGGTTAAATAATAATTAAACATTATTAATATTATTATTATAAGTGCCATTGAATTCAGTACACACATTGTTTTACAATTGCATTTATAGTAACACTAAAAATGTGATCACTGTAAAATATACAAAATAATCACAAAAATGTAAAAAGCCTTGCAGAATTCAGCAAAAGTCGCCAAACATTTGCCGTAAAATAACAGAATTTTTTTTTACCAATAATTTATTTAGATATACAGTAAATATCCGTATTTTAGAAAATGTATATATATCTGTAGGATTTTTTACATTAAAGTTTCACTGTAAGACCACAGAAATTTGCCTTAATTTTACATTCAGAAATATGTGGGTTTTTTTTTACATATACATTCAAGACCATTAATCATTTGAATAATACTGTGTGTGTGTGTGTGTGTCTATATATATATATATATATATATATATATATATACATATATATATATATGTGTGTGTGTGTGTGTATATAATGTGTGTGTATGTATATATAGGTGTATATATATGTATATAATAGTAATTTACAAATTTCAACTTTTATTTTATGGTAAATATTTGGAAATTTCTGGAATTTTTTTTTTTTTTTTTTAAATAGTGTGATGATTAAGTCTTCGAGAGTAAGGAATTTTTCGGTTTATGTACCTTCAAAGTGCTTGAGTTTTACTCCTAAAGAGCCCCCTGAGTAAAAGGCTGTTTTAGATAGCTTGTCACAGATTGTTGACTGGATTGTAAAATATTTCCTGTTTACCCTGTATTTAATGTGTGTCATTAAGTTTGCCGTAAGTTCATCACAGCCAATGTTCTGTGCTCAGCTGAAGACCTGATTCAGTATTCCCTCCCCTTGTAAACAATATCAATGTTTAAATCATATTAATATTTTCAAATCTAAGTGTCTCTGCTTTACTTAAGATATCAGAGATCCAAGACTGGAGTGTGTGTGATGCCGTACTGCCAGCAGCCTACAGCTGAGTGTGCAGACGAACACACTGTCTGAAGTCTAATATCAAAATGAATTTTAAATGTTAGAATAGTACTACTATCAGATCAAAACCATATGATGTTCCCTATTCCCTAGAAGATGATTGTGGCTGCAGTCGGCGTTGTTTTTACCCTGTTTTCAATTCATTCATTAGTTCTTCACCCTAGTAGTAAAACATAGTGGTGAATCTTGTGTTGATATAGATTAAATCATCAAATATTTAATGATGCTCCAGTTTAATCAGCTGTACAGACTTATCGGCTATAAATTATTAATTTTATACTATCTGGGTACACTTATAGTACACTCATATTTCTGACTGGTAAATTGTTCTAGTATGCTACATGTAACCTTCCTCTTTGATTTTTTTCCTTACAGGCTGGAGCTCAAGTGAATCCAAATCCAATTGGACAGCAGCAAAGTGTGGCCAATAAGATTGTAGCATGGACCGGAGTTCTGGAGTGGCAAGAGGTAATACTCAGTAAAAAGTGTGACGCGAGCTGATGCATGAAAAGTAAAGTATAAGCAACGTTAGAAAGCTTTAAGAGAAAGTGTTGTGCAGATGATTACCAGCAGTTTACTTAGAATCACTGATATACAGGTTAAAAGGATTAAACTTCCCTCAGTTTAAAGGGACAGAAGGCAGTTAAAAAAAATTGTTCAACATTTTGGGAAATGCACTTATTTGCTTTCTTGTTGAGAGCTAAGCCTCTTTCACATGTGGTCCCCAGAATAACCTTTCAGGCACTGCTAAATATTTTCACTATTCACACATTCAGGAACATTTTTACACATGCTATATCAATGCTGGAAAAAATGGGGCAAAAAGATGTATGTGTACACGGTGGAAGACGTCTGTTATTGTTTTCAGGATTATTTGATCTGTGCCAGTGTTTTGTAATGTTTTAAATATTCAACAAATGATCAGATCACCTGTGGAGGCAAACACCAAATGGTGTTTGGTTTGGTTGAGGCCTGGGAGTGACATTGGTTAAGGTCAGGGTATGATTATCGGGGTAAGCCAATCGGAGGCAGAGAAGGGCAGGTCATACCCCCTGGTGTTGACTACATTCGGTAGGTATGATCTAGCATCTACCTTTCCCCCTTTCAACAGTCTGTATGCTAAGCTACGCTAAGCGGCTGCTTGCTGCAGCTTTATATCAACCTGAGCAAGAAAGAGAATCAAAAATTTCCCAAAATGTTGATCTGTTGTTTTAGTTAACGCTGCTGGGATGAAATCTCAGCTGTAAACTATGAGAACTGAAGTTGTGAGCCAACAAATCTGTAATCATCACCACTGTCTAAAAGCTATCACTGCTGTAAGTCTTAATAACCACCTGTCATTGATTATTTACAGTATGATTAATTGCACATTATTTTACCATCCTACTACCATTGCTTCAGCTCAAGGTCAAATCGATTTAGCTTGCAGTTGCTGTGCTGAGCCAGGAAAATGGATGTTAATGGCTTTTATGAGACACTCATGAGGCCTTCAAGTGTTTGTGTTTGTGGACAGACTCGGATCAATCGCCTCTATCGACTATAGTCTTATCCTCCCTCTTCTGTTTGTCAGAATTATCTAAGCCAGTTAAATGGACAGGAATAAGAGCGGGGGAGCTCAGGAAGCTCTAAATCTCACCTGAGAGCAGGTACAGCCGCAAACAACCTGAGTGGACAGACTAGGAGATGAAACATTGCTCTTAATCTGTTATTTCCTCCTCCGGTTCACTCATTAGGCTTTCAGCTCTGTAAGTGATTCTCCACGGGAGTAATCTGTAATGTTGAGGAGAATTACACCACGGACACTAAAACTCGTTTGAAGAAACGGTTGTTGATAAAAACTCTCACAGGGGATGCCAGCACACTTGGCTGGAGCTCGAGTACAGTGTTATCAATACGCTTCTGTTTTGGCCGAGTTTCAATCTGGTAATTCCTGAAAGCTTTTGTTGTCTAAAATGTGGGCTTATTTTACCGAATGGCTTTGCTAACATTCTACTTTTAATCCATTAGTTATTTAAGGTAGATGTGTTTTTAAATGATATGGTTTTGTATCTGTTCACGTCTCCTTTTCATCCCTGCTTCAGCAAGCCATGAAAATGGATAGCCCATTTGTCTGCAGAGAAAACCCAGCGCAATACATTTGTACTGGACAGCACAGAGGCGACAGTCAGCCTGACTAATATGTGATGGATTGATCATTGATCCTACATTGATGCTCTGAAGATGAAGCGTGCTGGCGGTTTTCCCAAGTGGGATTGCAGCATTGATGCTTTTAGAAAGTTCTTCTTTTTTTCCTTTTGTTCTCAGCATTTTACTAAAGAACAGGTTATCTGCAGGCCTTTAAAAGTCCATCCATCTGTCGACTTTTTTAATTGCTTGTCCTGATTGGGGTCACAGTGGCAAAAGGGTGAGCAGGGCAGCACACGTCTTCTGTTCCTCTACTCAGCAATATCCTCCTGCTGCTGGAAGATGTAATCCGCCATCAGGTCCTGCTGTCCCAGGCAAAAAAAAGTTATTTTCCAGAAATCAATTTTATTATTTTTAGGGGTTTCTTGTGCAAATGCCATAAACAAGTGTGCTTTTATTACAAATATTAGCCATAAAATGAATGTTGAAATCTGTAAATTGATATAATGGGACATTATACATTTTTTAACAGTATTATGAAATTGCTTAATGGTCTTGATGGTAAATTACAGTGAATTCTGTGTAAAAGTACCAAAAATACACATCATATTGCTGGATGTAAAATTAAGGCAGCTTTCTGTTAATTGAAAAAAAAGGTAAAAAGTCTGGCAGTAAAAGTTTCCAAACACTTACTGTTAAAAATATATTTTTAAATACATATATTAACTGTTTATTCTCTGTAGTTTTAAAGAAATTAAAATACAAGTTAAAATAACTAATGGGTTTTTACTGTTATTTGTCGGTAAGTGTTTTTTTGTTTTTTTAACAATTACACAAAAGTTCATACCCTGGTTTAGAAGTCATGTTTTACAACAGCTAAAAAAGAATCCAAATGTTCAAACATACATTTTTTTTGTTATTTCAAACAGACAGTAGTGTAAAAAAGACCCACAAAATCTTCTTGTTGAGGAAACATTTTGCTATTTTATTTTCACTATTTTCATATTACATAAGAGAAAGGAACATTCAAACACTTCTGTATTTCACTGTATGAACCCTGTATGGCCACCTGTAGATCAGCAGAATGATCTGAAAACAATGGCATTAATGTAAAAAAAAAAGCTCCGTAATCCTGCCATTACAGCCTTTTTATGACACACAATCTGGTTTTTAAAGATGACTTATCACATGGGATTTTTAGGTGCCTGTCAGGTGCTCCTCTGGGTTTTCTTCATGCCCATTATCTAACCGCTCTCGCCTTTTTGTCTCTTCTGCCCGACGCCTTTCCTGCAGAAGCCTAAAGCCTCATCTATGGATTCAACCACCAAACTGACGCGTTCTCTACCGTGCCAAGTGCATGTTAACCAAGGGGAAAATCTGTGAGTAGCCAATCAGACAGTGAAGGAGGGGTTGTTGTTGTTGTTGTTGTTGTTGTTGTTGTTGTTGTTGTTGTTGTGCACACAGTTTACCACTGTCATTGTGTCTCCAAACAGAAACACAGAGCAGTGGCCACAGAAGCTCATCATGCAGCTAATTCCACAGCAACTACTGGTGAGAACATTTTTGTAGCTTTTGTTTCAGTGTGTGAAAGTGTTGTGCTTGTTTATGAATGATGCATCACTAAGTCCTCTCTTCTGCAGACAACCTTAGGCCACCTCTTCAGAAACTCTCGGATGGTTCAGTTTCTCTTCACCAACAAAGACGTGGAGTCGCTGAAAGGCCTGTACCGCATTATGGCCAGCGGCTTTGTAAGTTTCCAAGCACTCTATTTTCCAGAGATTAAAATGTGTGTTCCTTCCGTGTCCCCAATCTTATCCATCATTCAGTATACCTCAATATTCCATGAGTGGCAGCAAAGTGCAGGTCCCGCCTCTCTCCAGTAGTTGGTCTGAACATGGAGCCGTGCTGCAGTGCTGTGTTAAAGACTCTAGAGGGGGTTCAAGGCCATGCATTTATCACTTTCAAGCCACATAGTATGATTTTAAACATGTGTTCGGTCATAAAGCTTTAATTGTTTAGTTTTGATTCAGTTCCAGGAGGCGAGCAGAGTGATAGGGGTTTAGTCAGTGTGGTGCATTGTTAATGAGGTAATGCCATTGAGAAATAGCAGAGGCATTAATAGTATTCACTTCAGCTGAGCTCTGCCTCTTTTCCTGAATTTGATTTGCAGCCCAGTGAAAGCACAGTATGAATTAAGTTAATATCATTTGCATTCAATTTATAAAATGATATGTTTGACTGGGCAAAGGAGCTCAGGAGCAGGTTGTGTCCCCAAGCCGGAGCCCATCCCATAATTACGACAGCATCCCGTGTCAAGGTCTTAATCTGCCCTGTGACCCTCCCCGCAGGCCGGCTGCGTCCACTTCCCCCACGCCACCTCGCCCTGTGAAGTGCGCGTGCTGATGCTGCTCTACTCATCCAAGAAGAGAATATTCATGGGCCTCATCCCCAACGACCAGAGCGGCTTCGTCAACGGCATCCGGCAAGTCATCACCAACCACAAGCAGGTCCAGCAGCACAGAGCGGTGAGTGGTGAAAGGAGGAGGAGGAGGAGGAGGAGGAGGAGGAGGAGGAGGAGGAGGAGGAGGAGGAGGAGGTGGGGAGAGGAAGGTTTCAGTGTGCAGTGGGGGAGACCAAAAGGAGGTGATAATGAGGAGGCATTATAGAGGAACACCAGGGAATTGAGGTGCATTGTTTACGGCATTAAGGTGCATTGTTATTGACATTTCATTTAGTGCGCCCAGTATCTTCACAGAAGCCACTAACGTCTCTCACTCTAGCAGAGGCTAATGGGGCTAGCATTAGCTAAATTCCTACTGCAACATTAGCTGACTGTTGCACTCCCACCTCATTATCTCGGCTTCAGAGAGGGAAATATGGCTGCAATACATACGCACTGTTTACGTTCAATCGGATGCATCCTCAACAAAATTGTCTCCTTAACACTGTGTGCTGTATGCTGTGTTAGGTTACTGTTAATGGTACATAAATATAAAGCTCCTCTTTATACAGTCTATACAAGTGCATCTCAACACATTAGAATATCATGGAAAAGTCAGTTTTCAGTAGTTCAAGTCAAATAGCCCCAACATAGATGGAGATACTTTTCAGAGGCCAACATTTCCATATTAAAAATACTATTTAAAATTGGTATTTTGTAATATTTACATTTTTATGAGACACTGAATTTGTGAATCTGTTTTGAATTTTAGGTCTTCATTAATTGTAAGTCATAATCATTATAATTAGAATAAATTAAATAAACTAAGACATGGAATGTTTCATTCTGTGCGTAATGGACCTATATAATGTGTTATTTCCACTTTTTGAATTGAATTACTGACATAAATAAACTTTTCTATGATATTCTAATTCATTGAGATGCACCTGTAGTGTTTATACAGTGTCCACTTTATTAGGGACACCTGTACTATTGAATGTCCGCTGTTATAATAACATTATTAAAGCTTAAATTTACATTTTTTAAATTAATATTGTTATTATGCAGTAAAACACAAATGACACATTTAATTTTCCATATTCTGCCACTGGGAAGTATTGGTAGGTTTCTCAAGATTTAAAACTCATCTGATTAGTCAATAATCAACATAAAGATTGGTGAGAAAAGATGTTGGTAAGCAATTAATCGTTTTACCCTCTGAGCCCCAACAAGCAGTTTCAGAGCGTTTTTATTCCTGTCATATTTTATGAATTTTTTGCTGCACTATAAAGTACTTCACCTCCGTGGAAGGAATCATGGCTAAAAGTAGGGAAATATTGCGGTATAACAGTAATAATGCTGTGGATCCTAAAAGAAAGCAAGTTGAATTTCTTTGATAATTTATTTATACAAAAACTGTGGAAAAAATGGAAACAAATAGAGACTCTGCATCTTATACATATTGAATAATTTACATTTTGAGCACAAGTTTCGCAGCATTTTTGTCACATGACTGTGCCAAGTCAGTTGTGTGCCAACAGTAAACATCAGTTGGTGGCTTCTTTCATTCTATATGATCGTAAACAGAATACCCTTTTTTTAAAAACTTGAGGACTGGGAAATGGAAAAATCATTTGCATATTAATCAATAATGAAATTAATTGTCCTGTTGCACCTGTCTTCTTTTACATGTACCTGTGCAGCATAATGTCATCCAGCTGTTAAATCCATTGACATTACCTCATGAGTTGAGAGCTTCATTAAAACCAGAATATGCACTTTGTCAGCTTTGCTCTAGTCTGAAATGTAAATGTAAAGCTGTAGATTCAGCTTTAAACAAAGCACAGATCATGTAGTTGTAAATGTTTTACCTCCAGATGTTAACTTTACATGAGACTCTCAGTAGATGAAGCGATGGAGTGGCAGTGGCGTGTGCCAATCTTCAGGGACAGGATAAGGAAATGTAGAGATGAGGCCCCTCCTTCCAGCCTCTCTTCCTCGCCAAAGGTAGAGCGCTTCTTGTCTCGGAGTTCATTACAGGTTACAAATGCAGCTGCCTTGTCCACATGACATGAAGATTTCACTTTCCCTCTCTGCTCATCTTCATCCCTGGAGACAGGGTGATTTAAAATGTGTCCTCTGGATTAGCTGTCTTTTCCATCACGGGGCTCCACTCCAGCTTATTGCATCCAGTGAGGAGGGATGCTGCATCGCTTTGAAACAATGCAGCATCCAGTCACAGAAAAGCAGCGTTTAAAAATGAAGCCTGTTGTCTGGTTTACATGAGTTGGATTGCTCTCATCAGAGGTGATATCACTTGTTTACTCACCCTGCTAATTTTATGTCTTTGCGGAAGCGCGTCAGTCCCTATATGTAAGTTGAAGCTGTGTGTGTGTGTGTGTGTGTGTGTGTGTGTGAGCATCAGGGCATTTAGAGAAGGCAGACGACATGAAATCATAATGAAGAATTTTTTTTTCGGGCTCTTGTGTATCATCACATATTCAGTGCTGCATTGCTAATAGGGAAGCGCTACAGCAATTTTAACGTAATTAAAATTTCAATTTGGACCAGTAGTTAAGGTTTCTCTGTAGAAGCCCAAGAGTGGCATTTTTCGGGAACCAGATTGCAGTTTGTTCTGTTTACAGCAGGACAAAATTGAATATTTCTTCCAGAAAAAAAAGATGCAGGCTCTAAATCTTGATCCAGGATTTTACAGGTTAGTGGGTTAAATTCACGAGATAAACGAGGGGAAGAGAGGAAGAGGTAGCTCTTTTGTTAGTTCTCCCTTAAGATCTAAAGCTGCTATTGTTGGTCAGAAAACATGCCGTGCGTTAGTGCAATCCCAGGGTGATTTGTTCAGATTCAGCAAGATGGATGGGTGAAGGTGTTTTTCCATCCCATTTTCTCCCTGAGTCTGAAGTTAATAATTTGTGCTTAGAGGAGGGATGCAACGGCCCTCATCCCTCCTCGTCTCCCCCACGGTGTAGAAACATGCACACCACCGCTGCACCTGCACAGCAAAGCCGACTCAGGAGCACTGCTGCCTTGTTAAGATGTTGCCTTTTTTAAGCAGCTATTGGTCTCTTATTGCAATTTTAGCTGCAGGAGTGTTTGGAAAAAAGAGTTTGGCTATATTGTGAAGCTACCTCGCAGGTGTGTTTGCAGAATCTGTTGCCAGGTTAAGCAACAGCAACAGGTGGCTTCCTTTCTTTTTCACTGTGCGTTTAACTCCGGATGGATATTGTATGTGACTTTTTCTACTCCAGACTTTGCTAACGGCTTTAGTCATCGAGCTGCAGTTTGTTTTTAACCGTGAAATCCAAAACAGAAAACACCTCAGCAGGTGGTGCTTCAAGTTAAGTCTCTGCTGTTGTATCATCGGATCCATGTTTGTTTTTGCTTTCCATCTGCACACTCGTGGACAAAGTGAATATTTGGTTTTAGCAGTAAACAGCCATTACACTGGGAAAATACGTTGAATGACAACACAGATTATCGATTGTTTATGACAATACAAAAATCTCAAAATATCAGATTTTGTCCAATGTAATCATTTACATTTTCATTGTTCTACTATATATATATACATACACATATATATATATATATATATATATATATATATATATATATATATATATATATATAGTAGAACAATGAAAATGAAAAAAGCATCAATGGCAACATAGTGCAAAATAGATAATAATGTTATGTATGTAATGACAAAAGTAAATAATTGTATATAAAAAGGTAGTGCAAAAACAATATTTTAGGTTGTTTGACTCTGAGGTAGTGGTAAATTAAAAACAAAATCCCCCAAAAACAAATAACGACCGGCAACAATTATTTAAGGCTGTCTGATGGAGTTAAAAATAAGTAAATAAATACAAACCACAAAAGAACTGTTAAATAACACTGTCCATTAACATTACAGACAGCACAACTTATAATGTTTGCTGCCACATTGAAGTTAGTTGTTTCATTATTAACTGCTAGCTTCATGATAACTTACCAGATGTTGCTATCAGCTAATTATTAATAGTTAAACAGCTAGCGTGTGCTGTCGGCCAGGTTAAGGGTTTTGATAACTGTTTAATGCTTCTATGTTGTCGAAAAGGGACTTAAATGACTTCTTGAAATTCCCCATAAAGACCAGGGTGTCAGTGTTTCAGATGTTTAGTTTGTTGTGCTACTTGACTTGGTTGCCACCACTTTGTCGATGTATAGATATAGATATAGATAGATAGAAACTGCAGCTACAGTGCCGTTACAGTCTTGAACCAATCCGCCTCAGAGCAGGCTGTGCTTTTTCAGGAGGCGTTTTAAAGAGACTGGAGCTTGTGTGAGTGTTTCAGACAGAGGGTATGCAGATATATTTAGGCAGACATTGTGAGAAAAATATTGTGTCTTTTGAAAATTAAAGCATACAAACATGTACCTAGCAGAAACCCAAAACGTATGGAGCTAAAAATTAGTCTTGTTTAATGCTGGAAAGCTGCAGCACTGGCCCATCCTGTGATCCAATGTGAGTACCAACTCTCCTGCCAAAAAGTGACGTCAAATGTAAGAGCAATTTTGGAGAAGCCCTTTATAAATAAATAAAAACAAATGCTGGTCTGTTCTAATGGAAAGAGAAGGCCAACTTGATAAAGAATACAGTGATGAGTGCCATAAATGTCTCCAGTTATAAATCTCAAGGGTTGAATGTTGGTCAGCACACTTCTTGTCTCGTGCAGAAATCCAGAGCGTATTTGGAACTAAAGAAGACTTTAACCTCGAAATAAACCCACTTGATTTGTCTAAGTCAGACAGCTGAAGCCTCAAGTTAGTTTCAGCTCAACTTCAATATAAATTTTGGCACAAAACGAGAACCAAGGACTTTGTCCTCCATCACTCACATTGAAACTGTTTTTTTAAGGACAATAACGTTGAAAGAATAATTACAGCAACCAGTAAAGCTTTTCATGTACGATGGGATTTTGACCATTTATGTATTTAATTATTTATTGAGCTCAACATCTTTTTCAAGCGAACCTGCACAGTATGAGCACAGTTTACACAAATCACTTGTTTGTTTATGGATGTGTGAAACACTCTGAGCTCACATTGACCTTGACGTGCTCCCCTCCTCTGACTGTTGTAGTGCTCTTGACCAAAGCCACAGTCACGTTCAGTCCTTAACCTAAATACAGAAAATACAAGAAGGAAAAACAAGCATTTGCACTGTGCAGTTTTAATGTGTTAATGAGTAAAGGGGTAATGCAGCGTGTGCATCCTGTGTCAATAAATAAAGGTGATAAAATGTGTTTGCCACTGTTGGAAAGGTTAACTTCCTTTTTCTGCACAGCAGTTGAGCGGCGCTGGTCCAATGCAGCCTAGCCAGGTCGCCCCCAACCCCAACTTCCTCAACAGGCCACCTGGCCCCATCCCTGTGTCCCACGGCAACGTCCAGCAGCAGGTAAGTGATCCCCCTGCGTCGGCATGTCTGCCTGGGTTTTCACACCAGTTTCTCTTTCACGCTGCCGTTGTTGACACCTTTACTGCCCCGGTGCCCGCTGGTTTCTGCATGCCATACTGGTAACCCTTTCCTTTCTTCCAAACTTCCACCACTCTCCTCCCCCCGCCTCCTTCTCTCTGACCTGTCCTGTGTCCAGTCTGTGGTGGTGGGCATGCCCCCTGTTAGTCAGGTCTCTATGATGGAGGAGCAGCAGAGGCAGAACAACATGGTGAGCCCTGCAGTAGTCTCCTAACCCCAACACACAACAAACACACTCAGGGTGTCCTGTTGGAACTTAAAGGGCTATAAAGTATTACATCATTACTCAAATATAGGTGTAATCTTTTTGCACTGTGCACATGACAAGATTTATTGACCTATATAGATTAGCACACAATACATTTATCAGTACAATACACATTTTCAACACAATGTCCTTTATCTGTCCTTGTTTATATGTAGAGTTGGAAATAATTTTATTTTGAATCAAGTCAAACTGAATTTCAGCACCTACAGAAAAACACACACCGACACACCATCCCTCCCATCCCGCTGCTCAGCATCAGGCAGATGGACAGCTAATTTCCTATCAGCATGTGTTGAGTTTCCCAGTCCCCTTTGAATGTTTCTCTTGCAGCACGCCACTGAGAGAAAAAAAAGCATATTTCATTGATAACATGCATGCATGCTTGTATATTTTATTGAAAAGGAACTCTTTGCATTGTGCATGAGGTGACAAGCACAAAACCAACAGCACTGATAGACGTGTTCCAAACATGATGCTTTACATCCATCCAGTTAGCATTCCTGTTTATCCTCAGAGGCTCCAGTAATGTCCTCTACAACAAACAACAGCCTTGTGGTTGTAAACACCCCTAGCCTAGGTATACCCATACTGCCTTGCGCGCTCGAATTTCATTTCAAACCTCCAGCCAGTCTGGCAACCACGGCCGTTTCTTAGCTGTTTTAGGGATCCAATCACAGAACGGGGAGGGACGGCAAGACGATGACGCGCATTACTCGGCAGACAAAGCTTGTAGTTTTGTCGTTTTCTTAAGGATCCAACATGGCTGCTGCAGACGCGAAACTCTCTTTAGCTGTAGATGGTGCTTTAAATAGTTTAGAGCGAAAGTTGATTTTAAAGGAAGAAGAACAACGTTTGACTTTAAACTCCTGTTTCACCACGAAAAAGGATGTTTTAGCCTTGTTTCCGACAGGATTTAGGAAAAGTCTAATCTACCAACTAGCGCCGCTACTAGCCCCGCTACTAGCCCCACTACCGCTCGCTGCTGTAACGCCGGTGATCTGGCTACGAGCCGGGGGACAGCGGAGCCGCCCAGAGACCTGCAGCAGCTTGTCTATTGACCATAAAATCAGTGGATGTGTGTGGCTGAATGACATGAGGGGAGAATAAGGCGTAAAAATAAATAATCTTGCAGAAAGCGAGAACTGGAGAAGCAAAGCAGCAAGCAACACTCTCTCACAGACACACACACACACACACACACACACACACACTGCCGGTAGACGGTGAGCAGCCAGAGTCAGAACATGCTGCAGAAAAACGTTGCAGAAGCAGAATTGAGCATTTTAGTCCCAAAGTAGAGATGGGCTAGTCTGGCTATGTAAACCATAGATGTAAACATAAATTTCTGTCGCTCTACTACGTCATCTGGTATAACTGATACGATTGGCTAAGAGCTACGTACAGACGCTTTTTACAGACAGTCTAATCGCCCAATAAACGCCTCCGGAGGATCGTAAACCACACCTCCTCTAGGGAGAAATGAACGGCTGGTTTCCAGACTAGATCTCATTTGTGATTAGTCTGGTGTTAACCAGGCTAAAACACCCCTGTATTCCAGCTTAAAACCAACAAAAACATATTTTCAACATATGCAAGTCTTGTGATAATCAATTCTATAGATGCACTAAAGGGACGCAGCTAGCAGCTAGAATTGTGTAACCAAAATCTAATTTTTGAACTTGACTATATATTTCCTTTTTTTTTTTTTTTTTTTTTAAATGTGTAGGTCATATTTTCTTTTCTTAGATAACATGAATGTAGTGTAAGACATCTTAAACTTTTCTTCAGATGACAATGAGAGCAACCGGACCAGCCAGCCAGCAGCCGCCGGTCAGTGGTGCTCCACCCAACCAGGTCACACAGGGCGGACAAGCCCAGCCCCAGGGCTCCATCCTCCGCCTCTCAAACCCCGGAGCCAACCCACAGCTCCGCAGTCTTCTCCTCAGCCAGCAGCAGCCAGTAAGAGTGCAACAAATGGCCCACACAGAAACTACTCTACTGGAAGTCTGAGATTTTGTTAACATGTTCTGTTTCTGTATTCTGTGTTCTTGCAGCAGGGTGGGGTGTCTCACATGCCTGGCATGATGTCTCACCAGGGTTTAGGGCAGCAGTTGGTCCATCCGGCACCAGGAGGGGGGGCTCAAATGCAGGGCCAGTGGAGGCAGCCCTTGGGAGGTCAGCAAACACCCCCCACAGAGGTGGAAAGAGTTCAGGCACATGTGACTGAAGTAGACACACCATTTTAGAATATAGCTCTGAAGATGTTCTTTTTGATGGGTAATAAGGTCAATAACTACAAAAAAATGACATTGATAGAAACTGATCAGGTTATAGGAGATGAGTTATTATTGGTTCAACCATAGAATCAGGCCTCTAAAGTTATTTTTTTTCTTTTTTTTACATTTTTAAAATCAATAAAGTTTTATTTTCAATTTCATATGGAACTATCTGTATCTCACAAAATCAACTTGTAGAGACCTGCTTGAGTTAGATACTCCATCCCAGTGTGCACGCTGCCCAAATTTATATTTTATCAAACATACTTCAGTTTTGTGCACATTGATTGAAAAAAAGTTTGCAGAACTTCTGGTATATTTATATATTGATTTGAAGCTCCAACTTTGGAGATTTCCATTGCTAAAAGATTAATTTCTGTCTGGTGGCCGGACTGTGTCCTGTGCACTGAAGATGAGTTGCAGCCAGAGAGAGTGCAGATTTTTCTCCCAGGCCTCTGTCAGTCTATGTTTGCTCTTTGTACTTTGACAGGTGATTCACACTGCATTTCCTCAAAGAAATCATTATAATACTGTATTATGAATCTTTCCCACCTTGCTCTCTGAACAGTTCACCACTCCTCTGACACTATCAGTGACATCATCCGACTGTCATGCATGTTCACTTTAGTTTCTTATAGGCAGTACATGTAAATGGGGGAGAGAAAGGGGGGGGGGAAAACAGCCATGCACACATTATCCTTGCCTATGTTTACTCATCGATTGTTGGTGAGGTTTGATTTTCTGATAATGTAGTACAGGAATACATCTAGTCTCATGTTGACTTATAAGGCCCGTAGCAGTATATTTATGCAAAACGTAAACATTTCAAATCACTGCACACAACAGTAAAGTACCGAGATGTTTATCTATGTCAATCAAATCTCAAGTGCCTCCAAGTTGACCTTCCTGTGACAAAATGAATGGAAACAGATGGCTGCATGTGAGAAAAAAACATGCCTGAAAAAGTATGGTGTGATATGGTAAACGATGTGTATTAATATATATTATGTATCCACATGTAGCAAACTCAAACTGCAACTTAGAAAAAAAAAAATATTGATTTACTGTATGTTTACTTAAGGATAACCTCTAAAAGTGCTTCTCTATAGGAAGTAATTCTCTCTTCCTCTGTCTCCCAAACAATCCAAATCTGTGTGCAGGTCAGATGCTGATGTCTGGAGGTCAGAGAGGCGCCGTGCCCCAGCCCGGCATGCCCCAAGTCTCCAGTGTCATGGAGGATGAAATCCTCATGGACCTAATCTGATTGAATGCCGTGGAGTCGGAAACAGGATATTTTGTTGAATCCGAGCAGTCGATTGGAAAACATGCATCCGCTTTGTTGCTTTATTGCTACAAATGTTCAACATAATTAAGGAACAAATCATGAGTAGTTTCGGGATTTTTTTTTCTTCACGGACTGAGCAGCTGAAGTTAATTAGGGGCAGACAATGGAAGCATTAGTTTTTCATGTAAATGGTCAAACCGAGAGCACGCTAATCCTCCATGCTACCAAACCAGTGGAATTATGCTTTTGGAAACTCTACTTTTCTATATGCCTTTTTGAATTTTATCATTAAAATCCAAAATAGTGTTATTTTTTCCTTTTAAATTGAGATTTTACTTTTTTTGTTAGATTCCTTCTTTATTATTATTTTTATTATTATTATTGATAAAGTTGTTTTATGAGGATAAAATAAAAAAAATTATGAACTGTAGATCATTGTCATCATTGTGAAGAGGTTCTGCTGCTGATGCTTGTGATGGCCAGCCAGTCTCCACAGTCCTGATCCCCCCCCCATTGAGTGAATGCAGCTTGGACCCTTAAGGTGAGAGAGAGCCTGAAATAGACACAGTAATAGATAGTTCAGTGTCTTTTTCTGCCAAATAGTGTCACAGTGTTAATTTTAACTACTCCAATATGTCGTGGAACCATAGAGAGTCCCCTTGTGCCAAGTAGTCCTACCAGATGGCATCAGTTGGCCATGATTCCCCTGGCATAACGTACAATCAGGCTGACCGCATGCGCACATGGCACAGACTCCACATATATGCCCACAGTCTGATCTCCAAACGTGCTCTTGCATGCACACACGATGCATGCAAGTTAAAATCCTGCAAACCAACAAATGGCATCCTGTCGTGAACCTGATGGGGACATTAAGCTGCAGAGGGGAGGAGAAACAAGTGAACTTTGCTCAACCTCGCACCCACATCCATGACACATTCACGTATCCGTTTTTCCTTTTTCTTTTTTTTTTTACACTTGGAACACTGAATATACACACTCACCAACAGGAAGTGATGTCAGTCCCTGTCACCTGGGAGACAGAGACGGTTGCTAAGATACCATGACAGTGGGTTCTTGTTTCTGAGCTTTTTCCTCAGCGCCGCTTCCACATGGACTCACACAGATAGACACTAGTCCCTCAGTGGCTGGTGTTCATCCCTCCCATCCCTTAATCACTGGCCGGCCCTCGGAGCCCGGCTTAGCTCCACTTTATCTTCCTCTCTCTCCCTCATCCGCTCTCTCTCCATCTCCATCTATCTGCCTCTATCTCACTATCGAGCTATTAGCGCCTGTCTGAGCTCATAAGTTTTTCAGTATCTCTTTTATTAACAGCAGAAAATGTTCACAGGTCCATGTGATGAACTGTAGCGGTAAATAAAATGAAGACTAAACTGACCTCCTATCATGATGGTCGTTTGGCAAAAAGTCCCCATAATCATTTAAAAACAAAAATCAATACTTAACGAATAACATTATAGTACAGTGTTATTTTTATGTTTTACCTTTTTAAACCTTTCGAGCCTCTTATGAACTCAATCAATTTGATGCTTTTTATATGGCTATAACTCTTTAAGGAGAGTTCTGGTTCCAGTTGGGTTTGCTACATTTCCTACTCATGTAAGTCATGAGTAAGTTTTAAGTCATCATAGTGATACTACAGGCGAGTATGGTTTCCACAGTAACTTGCAAACCTAAATAAAGGCCCAAGTGACTATTTTCACCACTTTCCGACGGTGAACTGAAACTGTTATCAACGCTCTCTTCAAACCCAGCACTTCTTTAAATTTTTTTTTTAATGGTAATTTTACCAGGCAGAACATGGGAGTTGCTGGTCTACCGCTGCCTCGATTGGTTAGTTAGTTTGTGTTTATTTGTGACTTTGATGTTTTAAAGGGCTAGTTCCAATTCACCAAAGTCACACAATAACACCAACAAACTAGCCGATTGAAGCAGCGATAAATCAGCATTTTTTGTGTTCTGCAAGGTGAAATGACTGTTTTTGTCAAAGGAGTCTGTTGGCTTTGAGTGTAGATAACGGCCCCTGTGTAAAGCGGTGAAAATATTTTATTATATTGTATATTCAAACTGATATTGATTTTTAAAAATCTACTTTTGGTGGCTAAAATAACTTTACTTTAGAAATTTACATAGTTGAGTTTCTGCCATCTACATTGCATCTACGAAAAAAAGTTATTTTCCCGAAATTTACTGTATTATTTTTGCAGGGTTTTTCTTGTTTTTTTTTCAACTTTAAGTGCAAATCCCTTATGAAAAAGTGGATTACTTTTATCACAAATATTAACCAGGAAATGGATGTTGAAATCTGTAAATTTATGTAATGCAACATTTTAGAATTTAACAGCATTATTAAATAGCTTAAGGGCCTTGAATGTTAAATTACAGTGAATTATATGTACAAATGTAAAAAATACAGATAATTTTGCTGTAAATGTAATATTAAGGCAACTTTCTGTTCTTCTCACAGTGAAACTTTATATTTAATGTAAAAATAAAAAGTCAGTCAGAAAAAGTTGCTAAACATGTCATATTAAAGTAGAAAAAACAAACTAAACTTAAGTTATTCTACACATATAGAGATGGATAACATTAAGATCTAAACAACAGAGGACTTAATGTGTGGCTTAAGTGGCGACCTCTGACCCTGCTGCCACTTCTGCTCAGCATTAGACACAGCTGGACGAGATAGTTACGACTCCCTCACCAGTAGCTCAGAAATATGATTGATTTCCCAAAAAAAGATGCCTTGCGGCTATTGCCTCATAACTGCGACTTTAAATCTTATAATAATGGCTTAGCAATAATGTTTGAATTATGGAACAAAAAGTATGAGATAATATCCTTGATATTATGGCAGTTTCAATCTATTTCAGTCATCAGGATTTGGGTCACAGTGGCTGGTGGCAGCGTCCGTCTTTCCAGCCATGTCCTCCAGCTTCTGGGTGATCCAGAGGAGTTCCCAGACCAGATCCGTCCTGACTTTGATCAGATCTGATGGACCCAAATGTGTAGTTAAAGTGAACTGGGAGAGTCCAGTTTAAAACGGCCCCAACGCTCGTCATCAGAAGGAGTTTTCCCTCATTCTTGGGGATGGTGGAGAAATTGAAACTGAGTGGGCAATGTAATGTTTAAAGCGTCATTGTGGAGGCAGCTGCCTCCATGTGCTTTGTGAACTTGGAGATTGTGTCCCCTGAGGTGTCGTGTGTGTGTGTGTGTGTGTGTGTGTGGGAATATGGGGATGCAAGGCTGTTGATATAAGCTATCAAAGCCATCTGGGTTTTCTACCCGGAGAGAGAGCCATAGCATGTTCTTCACCAAGATAAAATATTCCCTCACAAATATCAGTCTTTTATTGTAGGAGTATTGTTTAAAATCTGATCTAGAAGATGAGCATCACTGAATATAAAAAAAAAAAAATCTGCAGAGCTGCAGGTGGTGCTTTTTCTGTGAGGAGAACTTGCATGATTGCAGTAAAAAAAATAAAAAATAATAATAATTAAAAAATATATATATATTTTTTTCTCCTCACAGAAAAAGCACCACCTGCAGCTCTGCAGGTTTTTTTTTATATTCAGTGATGTGATATATATATATATATATATAACTTTCTCCCAAATCAGCTTTGGAATTGGAAAATGTATCACTTTGCTCTAACCACCTGTAGCATCCTTCCTTCCTCTATTTTGTCATACTTATTTTATACCTATACTTTAAAGTATACAAGAAAATGTATGGTCTTTTCTTCTCACTGAGCTGATTGTTGTCATTGAAACTACAACTTCAAAGCAGTTTTAAATGTACATAAACAATTTTCAAAGGGGTTTGTTAGCTTAATTTCTCAGCTGTGTTGCCGAAAGTATAGAGATTTGAAAATTCTGCAATATGTTGACTTACCCATTTACCACAAACATTGTTGTTTCTGTACATGTTTGTCTTTTAAGTGAATTGCATTGTGATTGTAGCTCTCAAATGTCTACTTGTTTCTAATTTTTCCAATCTTTTATTCTGGAATTTTGCTATTATATCAGTTGTAATAGTTACAGAGGTGGTAGGGACTTAGCAAAGGGTCAATTGGAATAAATAGTGAAAAATGTAAATGGTAATAGTTTAGGGGGAAAAAAATCTATAAATCACTCTGAAGACATTTCATGTAAATTTAAAACTGAAAGTGTTTCCCAGTTGCAGTTTGGTTGACAACCATCAGCTCTGAGGGAAATAAAACCATCTTTTTTTTTTTGCTGAAATTGTTCGAACATAATGCATACTTTAAAGTATAGGTATAAAATATGGAATTAGGACAGAAATGGAAATCACTAACTGAAAATTTTGTAGAATAAGCAGGTATGACAAAATAACTCCTGTCATGCATTAAACATCTTAATATAGAGCTTCTGGGTATGGAAATTTCCTGTAATGTGACTCATATAGATTTATGACATTTGCATTAAAAACGTGATTAAACACTTTAACTGCACTTAACCTCACCCATTACATCCCTGCACACGTCTTCCATATGACCAAAGTGTGAGCTGTTTGACTGCTCTTTGCTGCAGAGTGGTGTGGGTCAGAGCAGCAGTGGCCTCCCATTAAAACGCCCCTGCCTCGTGTGAGCTGTGTGCCATTTTGGTTGTTGTCCCTCCCTGTTGTTGCCACAAGGAAAGAGGCAGCGGACCAGTCTGAGGTCCAGTCGGGCAGGCTACGGGCAAGAGATGAAGATTATACAGCCTGGTGGCAGAAGTGCTGCTCAGCATAATGGGGTTTGTAGGCCTGGGGGCAGAGTTTGTTTTACGCCCTGCCGGAGGAGGTGTTGACAGGAGCGAGCGATGGAGGAGCAGGGGAGACAGTGTTATTATTAAGCCTCGCCACACAGACAGTGAATGTGTTGTGATGGTTATGGTGGTACATGTGTTTAGCCTGCACATAGAGAGATTAAAGGAGGATGGAGCATATCACACCTAAAATTGGATTTGTCTTCAGGGGCCGGTGGTTGAGGTCCACTTGACTTGGGTGTGGGAAGATCAATGGTCCTAATGGATGCGGTTGCCAGATAGGGCTGTTTGTGATAAGGGAGGAGTATTGGCTTTAGTGGTAGATATATAAGCTTGGTTAACTCTGTGTTTAAAAGAGCTTCTTTCTCTGTGGGTGAAAACACAGTGTTTTAGGATGTACACAGGCATAAGCGTCAGAGCGTTCAACCCTTGCTTGCTAGTCACGACAGCCCGAGTGTTCAATTTGGTATCACACAGGTTGGAATGTCTGCAGCCGGTGGCGTGCTGTTTCACCATCAGATACGGATCAGGGCTCAGTTAGGGCCTCGAAGGCTGCGGAGAGTTCAGTCTTGAGATATCGTGTATGGAAGGCGGGGGGAGATGCAAAAACGGCAGGAGGAGAAAGGCAGGAGGCATGCTCTCAACACCACCGGCGTATCTGCCCCACTTCCTCTCACCATGTCGTTCCAGCACAGCACGGCCATGGCAGAGGTTTCACCCCAGCGCAGCAACTGCCGCCGAGGCCCCGGGACCTGAACATAACCCAGGGCAAAGAGAGCGCCTGCACGTCTCTCAACCAATATGCTAGCACAGCATAACACACAGCAACACAAGGCAGAGCACAGGAGGAGAGAGCAGCCTCGTCCACAGGGCAGACACAGAAATACTAGATGGCAAGCTTTCTGTCTTCATATGAGGCGCATTAATCCTCACAGTGGCTCCCATCTTTATTCATTCATCGGCCTGTGGTGTCCACTCAATCAGTCAGTTAAAGGCTGGCCTGGTGGAGCTAGCCCTGCAAACCCACCACAGTGAGGAAGGCTGGGAGGGAGGAGGGGAGGTTATACTCCACACCATATAGCCTGAGCAGACACTGCAGCACAGAGATACAAACAGAGTGGGTTGGGGAGGAAGAGGAGGAAATGTGAGGGGGCTCTTTTAAATAATGAGGCAAGGGGAGGGGGGAGGAGAAAGGGAGAGACAGGGGGGAGATGAGACAACTGGAGGTGAAAAGAGAGCAGGCTTGTATCAAGAGTGAGCGAGATTGAGAGGTTCAAAGTAAAGGAGGGAGAGAACAGTCAATATCAAGAGCGAACGATAGGGAGAGATCCAGGACGACGACAACACCTCCACAGACTACAGAGGTATGTATGTGTGAGAAAGGGAGGGAGAGAAGGAGGGAGGGATGTGGTGGTGGAGAGTGTGTGAGAGTTAGAGAGAGGGAGGGATATCCACTGCACTGTTGTGTGACTGGAAATTTAATAGAGAGAGAGAGGGAGGGAGGCAGGAAGGGAGCAGGGGAGGGGAGGGGAGAGGAGAGGAGAGGAGAGAGAGAGAGGAAGGAGCAAGGCAATGCAAAAGCACTGAGCGAGAGCCGTTGTTGTTGGAATTACAGAGGACTGGGACAGGCTGTGGATGCTGCTAGACCCTCACTGCAGAGCATGGGTCTGTGGGGTGGGGGGTGGGGGGTGGGGGGTCAAGTGAGTGGGAACATATTGTGCATAAAGTGGAAAAGGGCGGCCAAGGCCATGTGGAGTGTGCAGCATGCAATGTTTAATAAGAGAGATACAGGTTGGCCACCCTGTTGCTGCATCCAGACTCAAAATGTAGGGGTCAGTCATTACCTTGTTCCCTCATCTAAATCATGCTCCAGTGTATGTGTGTGTGATGGAGCAGAGCTGTGTGGAAGACACGTGTGTGAGGAGTGTGTGTGAGAACACGTGCCTGTGATGGAGAGCTGGCGTTGAGGTGCAAGGATGTGAGAAAGAGCGATCCTCTGAGTCTCGATATAGAACGTTATCAATCCAGCACTAATCACCCGTCTGAACGCCACACACACACACACACACACACTCTCCCACCTCCCCCGGCTCCCCCCAACACACACACACACACACATCTCTCTCTACCTCCCTCCCTCCCTCTGCTATCTGATGGTCATCCAACCACCCATCCATCCTCACACATACGTCCTCATGTTAAGATTTTAACCATGATCATACCTTTAACCTTAACCTGACCTTAAACCTCACCTCACTCCCCCTTTAATTATCATCTTATCCCATGCTGCTAAACTGCTCTCAATCACATAATTTTCAATATAAAGAAGAATTTGGCTTCTGTAAAAGAAACACAGTCTCCCCTGTCCCTCCAGCTCAGCATGTCAATCAATACACCTGTATACGTACTGTATATACCACCGTATATGTGATGGGAGCTGCAATGGCAGGCAGGACTCCAATCCAATGAGGCAGTGCTGCTGTACAGGTGGGGCTCAGCACTGTGTGTGCTTGAGCGTTGCCAAGGGAACCGGCCAAGCAGCAAATGTTCCCTGTAACAAGCTGTAAACACCACCATCATCATATTATAGAGATTATATGACCATATGGACACACGTGTAGGAGTGTGATGAAATGCAAAAAAAAAAAAAAAAACTGACAAAAATGTGCACTAAAGAGAAGAAGTTTAGATTCATGGAATAAAAATGATAATTATGAAGATTATTGTGATTATATTGGAAGCATTTGTTTCTTTTGTCATATTTTGGGTTATCTAAGCTGTTGCAATGGGCTGTCTGGGTTTTGCGTGCAACGTGCACGGTGATATGTCTGTAGATTGCAACAACAGTCATTGTAATATTTTTGCATGCAAAAATAAGGAAATGAATATTGAAATAAAGTTCCATATTCAATGTCCCAGCAGCAACAGCAACAGCAGCAACAGCAGTGTAACGTCCCCTCGCTGTCGGCCAGTGGTTCCATCCACCTGAAGATTTCTGAGACAATTCTCATTACCAGTGGTGGCAGCGCAGCACTTGGAAAGGGTGAATCAACCTGAGAGAGAGAGAAAGAGAGAGAGGTGAAACAGTGAGGGAGACAGAGGAGAGAGAGGGAGAGAGAGAGAGGAGGGAGAAGAGAAGAAGACAGCGTCGGCGGCGGCTCTGCAGTGGAATACGCTGTTATTTGAGGGAAGGTGAGAGCTCTCGGAGTACCCGACCAGCGCGTGTTTCAGGACTTGGATCCTAAAATAAAGGCAAGTCTCTCGTCACTCACTGCTTCTGTGTCGATGACATCCACACACACACATGCAGATTCACGAGCTCTGATTCTTGTTGTTTGTCTGGCGTGTGTTTGGTGCGCGCGCGCGCGCGCGTCCGGACACAGTTTGTGCATTTGGCTCCACGCGCAACAAACTACTAATGCGTTAGGATGGAAATCCGCATTCATGACCCGATATGATGTGTGTGAAGTGTCCTCGTGTGTGTCCCGTTGCAGGCCTGCTCACTGACTGCATGGCTCATATCCAGGAATTACATGTATGACGAGACAGACGCGTGCGAGGGGAAACATTGATTATCTGATTGGTTCCATATGCACGATTCAAACTTTTTTTCAGCTTTTAGTTAAGTGTTTTTTGGTTGATTTAATCTTTGTTTGTCAATAATGTAACCTTGGCGATAAGAGCATCCACTGTAGCACAAGCTGTTGACAGGGCTTAATGTTTGATCCGGTTAACGCGCAGCTTTCACTTAAATATACTCAATTAAAGCGCCCTAATCGGACCAGTTCGCGGTGTTAATGTGTGTGTTGGGGTTCAGTTACCCCCGCTGGCCCCCGCTGATGACCCCAGATAGGGAGGAAAATGCGCAGGCACCTTGCGGCTTATGCGCGGTGGGTTAAGCTCTGAGTCAGAGCCTGGGGCCCCTCCGGCTGAGAACAAGGAGCAGATAGATTAGGACTGATGAATGAAGATCTACTGCCTCTATCTGCAACACAATGATACGGTTATGAGAGGATTTGAATGCTAATGTGCAGTGTTTCAGAGAAATCCGAACGGGCTGGGACTGGCGGGGGGAGATTGCTGGCAGTGTGTGTGCTGTGGACCAGCTGGATGATCTCCTGAGTTTATGATAGAGAGAATAAGTTATTAATGGGGTGTTGGAAGGTGAAGTGGGGCACTGGGGCAGGATTAGACAAGAGAGGGGTGGGGGGGAAGTGTTGGGCTGTGTGTGGGGCTCTAACAAGGAGGGATGGGGGGGAGCAATGCACCGAGAGACCCCTCGAGCACTGCAAGTTTTTGCAGATTTGCATGTGAGGAAGAAGGAGAATTTTAAAGGAAATTTCTGGAGGAGTGCTGTAAGGCATTTTTGTTCAACACATCATTGTCAGATGGCCGGTGTCGTTTAATTTTTTTGTTATCCCCACAGGCTGATTAATCACTACTGTTTTGCTGCTTGCATTTTATGTCCTGTGATTTTTATTCATGCACCCGTATTACATTTAACGCTTGTTCCAGTACCTGTAAACTTCTACACCCTCAGTGAATGACCATGACACATACCATTTATGAGTCTCGCTTCACAGCTTTCCATTAGAGCCAAAATAGGCCTACAGAAGTAAAACTTTAAGAGGACGGTAAGTTTTTATGCTGCCTCTAAAGGTATGCATTTTATCCACTCATATTGTGCAGCTTTATGTTCAATAGTGAGGAAGTGAGGCTGCTCTCACAGCTGATGAGGAACTGTATCCAACAGCACCAGTCACTGCAAGGCCTCAGCTTCACGAGATGCTTGTCACATGATATCACATTTAAAGGCAAGGTTCTCCAGCTCAGGGCAGCGCTTTAAAATATCAAGACGTCTCACTGCTGCAAAAGCGAGGCCAAAATGTCAGTGGAATTTGTTTGTGATGAACTTTGTCGCCGCTCTCCTCCCACTCTCCAACCAAAGTGTTACCTAAGCCAAAATTAATTCAAAGTGGGCCAGGTTGCTAAAAGGCAGCCATTTATGAGAACGCAGTCACTCAAAGGAGAACGAGAAAATGGTCTATTCAGCATTTGCTATGTGGTTTTTTATGGATATGAATTCCTACAAGCCTTGTTCTTCGGGAATTTGGTGGCCGAGAAATTCAGAGACAAGCAGAATGTACTGAATTATTAAAGGCCTGAAAGTAGAAGGAAAATATTGCACAACTTAGGTCAAATCTCCTTTTAAGTCCTGAAGGATCAAAGTCATGACACCTCTTGACCTAATATGCATGTTATTAAAATTGAACAATGTCATGATTCACAAGGAAAGGTTAACACAGATTAGTGGGATGCTGCTGGAATGTTTTATTCAGTTTATTGCCCCTTCAAGGATTCTGGACCTGTAACAGGCTCCACTTTCAGACCGTTCCACTGGTGGCTTCAAGCTTTTCTCTGTGGTCGAAGGAAGGAAGGACGTTATGGCAGAATTTTAAAAAAGGGCCAATAAAACATGCGGCTATCTTACCAACTTTAACTGCAAACTTTTAAATTGAAACGCATAGTCACACCTGTCCCACAAAACCTAGCACTGACTCCTTCGTGTGTCGCAAATTAAGGAGTGGCTGAGCGATTCCAGTCATTTGAGGAATCAGGCCAGGCTGCTCTTTAATTTCCGAGGCACACCACTTATGCATGGCCGATGAGCTTGATGAAAACAAGCAAGCAGGTTAACAGGGACATGGTAAATTACACCTGCACACCTGGCCTAGAGGGAAGGTGTGACTTTGAGATAATGTTCAGCCCCCCGCTGCTCCCGCGCTGTTGGAATTGTGGAGCCATTTCGGATTATTTCCAGAGGAGATGTGGAAAAGTCACTGCAAATCCTCCGAAAACAAACACACGAGGTGGGAAAGGGCATGAGAGGAGTCCAGCATATAAACGATTACCCCCTAGAATATGGCTCAATGTCAATGATTCGTGCATCAAATGAAGCCAGGATGCTTTCAATCTGGTTAAAGTGTAGTTTGCCTTTCCCTGTCCCCTTACTGTACCTAAAAGGACAAAGGACTGCATTAATTCTGAGGGACGTCTCTGCTGCTACATTAGAATGCAAAGTGTGTAACTGTTGCCCTAAATTTGGTGTCTGTGTGAGTGTGCGTTTGTGCATGCCTGTTTGTTCATGCACATACACTCATTTATGGCAGAGCAAGAGAGAGACAGAGATTATAGATGACACTAAAACTGCTCTAATCAGGGCAAGCTGGTCGCTGATCTCTTCACAGGACGAGGGTGTCATTGATTGATGGCTGCACGACTTGCTGATGTGCACAGGTTGAAGGGTGAAGAGAGAGTCACTGATCAACCACGAGAGGCTGAAAATTGTGGGAGCAACCTCCGGCTGTCCCTTAATAATGCAGCACGACGAACCCCCATCTGAGGCGCTGGGATCACATCACACATGTCCCTGCCGGTCGCCACGTGCTCGCGCCATGCCTCAACCCGGGGACGGAGATCTGAGGTTCTGTTTTTGCGCATGATATGGCACAATTTGGATCTCGGTGACTGGGGGGCTGGGAGTGCATGAGCACTGACCCATCCACAGCAGAAATGCTAAGCTGCCTATGATGGCGGGGTGGATATAATTAGCCGTGATTGGTTTAATTGAGTCTCCCATCCAGGCCTGGGTGTTGGCCCTTTGGGGATCATGATGACTGTCCGGACATTAATTATTGAATAATAGTTGGAAGAATGGCAATGGTTAATGACACAAAATGAATGCTATAATCCATTGAATTGACATAATTAGAAATGGTGAGATTTCCCCTGAGGAATATATTCTCATCATGACCTAAAGTGGAGAGGGACGCATGAAAAATGGACTGAGGCGACTCCTTTCCCCTTCCTTCCTCATGAGTGCGTGAAAAACGCCCTGGGAGAGCCAAATATCTGATCGTGTGTTTGTGAAGACGGTCAAAAGTGGCTCAGGCAAGTCATCACAGTAACTGGAGAAACATTCGGGACGCTTTATGCTGTTTGACATGAGCTGGCCAGAGAGAGCGGTCAGCCCTGCGTGTCTAATATTGAGTTTGGCAAAGAGAAGAGATATTATCTTCTCCTGGTTAGATTAAGTATTAGTAAATGTGATTGGGTAATGAAGGCGGTCAGGCCTCAGTGACCACCATGCTTTGCAGCCACTGCTGGCTTGGCTGCATCTAGGCATAGAGTCTTGAGGGAATTTGTTTCGGGTCAGTGATGGCATAAGAGCTCAATACAGCATTGCAGAGTCAGGCTGGGGCCTTTCCTCTGTCTGCCTCACTGACTGGCTGCGCTGGCTGGAGGCACAACAGTAGTGGCATACTGATGCTGATGATGATGACAGTATAAATATTGATGATGTAGATGGCAAGAAACAGATAGTGCATGAGAGCAGTAAACATGAAATTATTACCCTGATGACCAAAGTGTGATGCCTAACAGTTTTTTTTTTTATCTCTGTGTTGTTGTTTTTTTCCTTGTGATTCAATCCTGACACAGACAGGTTTGGTTTCCACAGCGCTCTGAGAGATCACGATGAGACGCCTAGAGAGAAGCGTGGGCGCACTGTCGCACAAGATGACACGTAATCAAACGTCCTTTTTGGATCTGGTTGGAGGTTGTTGTATTTTTAGGGGCAGGGATGGAAGAGGGGGTGGGTGCTGATGTCACGGTGAGATGGTGGCTCCAGAAGAGGGCGATGAGACATGCCAGCAGTGGTCCCCGGAGGCCGCTAACAGCCACAGAAGAGGTAGTTAGTGAAGCTAGGCGCCATCGCGGTGATAAATCACAGATTGGGCGGTATGGTTAGGACGATTACTCTGTGCGCCATCACGTGAACCCGTACATGCCTTCACTGTTTGTTTTCCCTGGACTCTCTGTGGTGTATGTAGAGTGTTGACTCAGTTGTACTAGTTTATTTATATTTTTTGCCCCTCTTGCACTTTTCTCCTGTGGTAGCTTTAGATCGGGTGGTGCAGCGGTGAGGTGTTCAGGTTCAAATTTCCCTGTGTGGACTAATCAAACAATGGCTGTTAGTTTGTATGATGTGGTGTACTATTTGCATTACCTGAAGCCCAAGTGAGTCCTTATATGATGTTTGATTAAAATGGAGAAAGTTGGAAAGCTTATTTGGAGCATTCAGAGCCAGTTGTTCTGTCAGCTGTGCGCCTGTGGTGACCTACGTCTAATAATACATCAAACTGACCTGCAGATGACAGTTGTTTTGTCAGTTATCAGTCATTGTTTCCCTCAGAAATGTTGCCATTTGGAAGTTTAGTGAGTTAAAAGCAGATCCGACCCAGGAACTTTCCCGTCACACTGCAGGGTTTACTGAACTGACGCCCCGCTTTGGGAGCTGCAGAGCAGGGCCGCGGACGCCCCGAGCCCCCGCCGACGTGACGGAGACACGCAAGATGGTGAGTGGTTACTATGGCAGGTTACTATGGCAACCTCAGGTCTCTGTGAGAGCTTCCATTTCGCACAGCGTGGGAGAGAGGGAGAGAGGGAGAGAGAGAGAGAGAGAAGGGTGGAGAGAAGAACCTGCAGAGAGGAGAAAGGTGGAGAAATCAGCAGAGGAGGTGAGGTGTGGAAATAAACAAGCCTTAAGTGTAGGGAAGGAAAGGGGGCGAAGAGGGGAGCAGATGCGAAGGAGAAACGAGAGAAGGTGGGGTTTGTAATCGGAAAGGAGTGAAAAGGAGAAAAAGTGATGGAGAGTTGTGAGTGATGGGGTGAGACTGAGGTGTGAGAGGAGCAGATTGAAGGGCAGGGAAGACGATCACGTGGCCCGTTAGACCAGATCTGCACCGCAGCCACACATCGCTCTGCTGCTGCACAGTGTCTTCATCTCTCCTCTTCTCTCCACTTCTTTTCTCTTCTCCCTCACCTCTCTGATTTAGTTGGCGCGGCGCTTGGCTGTGAGAGACATTGTGTCAGTCTTGGTGACTGGTCTCCATGGAGACGTCCATCAGTCAGTCCGTGTCAGTGTTTCGTGGGCAAAGCCTTATCGTGTTTGTCAGTGTGAGTGTTTATCTGTCTGTGTATTAGTCAGTGTGTCACTCATAGGGAAGGCTGGGGCGAGGCCTGAATGGATGGGGGCCAGCAGAGTGTTGCTTATCACGCATGCATGCAAACACCGTTTTGTTTTTGTTTGTTTGTGAAAAAAACCTCAGCCATTTTTACACAAAATTGTAAGGGGCCACGTGGTGTCACAGAGCTGGAGATGCACAGATAGATGGACGCGTAATTAAAGCTTGTCCACTTCATGCTCCACATGTTGCACCACACTGTCTCAATGTTTATTCCTCTTTTATTCACCTCTGAAATCCTAATTAAACACTGAGCTCTGCCCCAGTGTAAGATCTGCTGCTGCAGAGTGCTGCTGAGGCTGCACAACTCCTTTTTCATCTGCATATCTTTAATGTAGTTTTGTCCATTAAGTGCAATATGCCATAACATTCAGCAACATGACACTGTCACAACATTATGTTACTGATTCTTTACAATACCAGGGCACTTTTTGCTACATTTCTTATTATTTTCTCAAACTGCAGTCTTTGCACTGCCTCTGTTCTACACTAAAGATACAGTGTATCGTGATACACTGGTGCTGTCTACACTTTTGCAAGTGTTTGTTAGCTGAATTGTTGCCATATTTGTATTTGATATATAATAGTTTCTTCCTGTTTGCTTATTTCACAGTATGGCTCATGTGCCCCATCATCTACCTGTTTATTTTTTAAATACCAATTGTTGGTGTTTATTCTAATGTCTTAATCTAAAATAAGCAGTGTGAGAGGAAGCCACAGCTCCTTTAGTGCAGCCCTATATAGATGACCTTGACCTTGACCTTGAGTAATACACTAATTCTGGTAATGCCATTACTCATTCTGGTCCCAAACAAGTGTGTGTATACAGTAGCAGTGCTCAGGTGGAGCAGTGAGGTGGAGTGTGTGTTCATAAAGGAAGTGAGAGAGACTTGATTTTGTGTTAACTTTAAAAACTCCAAAGTGTTGCTGCTGCACAGCGTTGTAGAAACTAAGCATGTTCCCCACTCCAATTAGAGGATCAGTGAGCTGTGTCGTGGTATATGGATGTGCGGCACGGCAGCCTCCGACTGTTAAATTTATACTTAATAATAAGAGGGCACACTGTGGGCCTCTGCACCACCTAAATGGTGCTAACTATAAACCCCTCAGCAGTGCATTACAGACAAACAGATGAACATCAAGGCAGAAGGTGACTCTTTTAAAGAATCGGAATCTTTAAACGTTCCTCCAGAGAGCCTCAAAAAGTCTAAAATGGTGCTGAATATTAAATCAAGCACACTACAAACAATGTGTTTTAGTCAAATATTTGTATATTGGAGGATTGTGTAGGAGTGTTTGTAATTGCTGTAATTACCCAAAGCCAGGCTTCAAAACATTTTCCATGCATTACTTTACATTGATTTCAGTATGATGTAAAAAGATTTCCCTGATGTACAGAAAGTAATTCATCCCAGTGAATATATCATTTTTATGTTTGTGAATGCCACCTTATTGTTTTATGCTAATGCAGTTTTAAGTGTAGACTCCTTTTGGAGTGTATATCACTAGCTTGATGATGCTTTCACGTGTTGATGAGACTCTCCAAAATGTGAGAACCGTTATTTTGCTGCCAAACAGCTCACAAGCAACAGTATTCTGTCAGAAAATCTAACTGAGAAGAACCAAATATATATTCAGTTAAAAGCAGAATGTGAACCTGACAGCCAACTATTGTTATGCTGCTGTTATACTTCAGTATTATCATAAGCAATTGTAGAACAATCACTTTAATGCATCAATAATCTAAGAAGTGTCAGTGAAAGAAAAACACTTCTCCGGTTTTATCCAAATGAAAATATTTTTTTCTGTCTCAACAAATGCATCCTGTTGTGTTGCCAGAAAATCAAATGGAAACATGTGGAAAAATCAATGGATTATTTCAGAAAATGGCTCTTAAAATGAGAATGAGGATCCCGCAAGTTAATTTAATTGATGACGGATTTGTGTTTGCAAGCGAACCCCGAATAATTTTTTTCTTTATCTCGGAAGCTGAATGTAATCTGGGAGGTGGAAGTGAAACACATTTTTCTACACGTAGACTAAAACACAAAGTCCTGTAGCCAATACTCTCAGACATGTACGTTTTTATCATGAGATACACACACTACATGCAGCAAAGGCTGACCCCATCACAGAAATTTCACCAAACACACACACAATCACATGGAGTCAGAGTTGACACGCCACAGTTTGACCACGCACACACACAAGCTTTTTCCTGAAAAAAAAAAAAAAGGCAAGCGAGGGCAGCATGAAACACAGAAATGCTGAACCAAGTCCTCCTCTCCAAAACAGCTGGGAGCAACAAACGCTCAGCTCAGAAACACTGGGAAAAGGTTTTAGAGCAACCCAAAAATTGTGCAGTTTACATTACTCTGTAAATGGCTGAGAGACATTTTGATTAGCTGCTGGCTTTGGCTTCCCCCTCAGCGCACAGGAATTGAGTGTATCAACACACTTAACAACCTTAAATACGGATTAATTGTTCACAAAATCGGCGTCCCGGCCACGCACCGCCAAAGAACGGACAGTAATAACTGGATTTTATTTGAAGTTGAGAGCTGGTGTAGTGAATGTGAAGATGTTAACATTAAAAAGACTTTTATCCCAGCATGTAATGGCAAGTGGTATAGAGCCCCCAGTTAGGGATTTGAACATGTGGGGTAGGTAATGTAATGTCTGTTAATGGGAGTGCTTTAGCAGGGTGATGAACACAGTGACTTTTAATCTGCAGCTCTTGGCCCCCTCTGAAGGGGAGGTGGTCCCTGCTCCTTGCTCCTGTAGGAGCAATTCTGAATAGATCAGGGCTTCTCTCTGCATCCTGCATCCTAATGAGAGCAATGGCGCGTCTTTGGACATTTTGAGTGGGAGGACGAGGTAGGAGACGGATACAGTGCAGAGGGGGCTGCAGTATATCCTATTTGACAAGGATGAGTGGTGATTAAAATGTGGAACGCTGAACGCTCTGGTTTAAGAAACCTCATCAGGCTGTTGTGCTGTTTTCTAAAAATAAGCGCTTATTGTAATATTGCTCCAATAACCAAACTGAGCGGTTTGTTGGAGCAAAAACACACACAAAATGCGTGAGAGTGTAACAGCGTCTGAGGCTGCATGTCCTGTCATGAGATGACATTAAGAAGCTTAATAAGTAAACAGGGAGGAAACGAGGAGGAGTTTCTGTCTAATTAATAGTTTATCACACAATCATAAGCTCAATTGACCTTCTGTACGTTCAGTTGAGGAGTACAAAATGAGAAATTAGTTCAACTGGTAACAAGGCATTATAAGACATCAAAAGCACATTTACATTATGGATATCTTATATTTATTACAACAGGAACATGACATAATGAAACCAATGTTGCTGTGTTCAATGTGGAATTATACTGGAAGTCAATGTCAGTCTCCTGAAATGTGTCATAATGATAAGGAAATATTGAGTAATCTTAATCTTAATCCTATCTCTATCTAATCATATTATAAAACAATTAAATAGCGGTATTTAGAAGAAGTCAATGTGACTTTGAGAGTATATTGCTTGTATAATGACACATTTTCGTTCAAAACTAAATGTCAATAAAGGTATATGATCAAAAGTAGATGAGAAGAAAAGCTGCCAATGTTGCTAGGAAATTCTAGCAGGACACTATACAACCATTAATGAACCTTAATGCTGAGAGTGCACACATTTTTTGTACATATATATATATATATATATATATATATATATGTATGTATATATATATATATATATATATATATATATATATATATATATATATATATATATATATATGTGTGTATATATATATGTGTGTATATATATATATATGTGTATATATATATATATGTGTATATATATATATATATATATATGTGTATATATATATATATATATATATATATATATATATGTGTATTGTAGAAATGTTCAATCTGCATGTAGATCCACACGATAAACACAGTGATAGACATTTGGCACGTTTTCATTAAAACAAGTCAATTTATTCAGAAGGACTAAACTGAAATGTTCACTTACAAAATGTTAAAGATTTCCTGGATCTGCATCAAAACCCAAAGAGCAAATGGCCAAGTGATTACTTGTTCTTGGCTATTTGCTCTTTCAACAGAATCTAATTTGAATAGTTTCAAATTCATCCTCTGAACAAACAGACAAATAAACAGACCTGCGAAAATAAAAAGGGAAAGATCTACAGTTTACAGATTCTGGATTCATTTATTTATCTCATGCTTTTTGTCCACAGCCTGAAATAAAGTACCGTTTTAATTTATATACATCTGTGTCAGAAAATGAGCAACTGTCCGTTTAGACAAGTATCCCAAATACAGTAACAGACTGTTGCGTGTGAAGGGGTTAAATTAGAATACAATAACATTATCTAACAAGTTGAAAAGGGATTTGCTTGTTACATTAAAGTGTTCAGTATACTTCAGAGTGATTCATAAGATTACACATCTGTGTACAGAACTCTGCAGCTCACAGTGAAACGTATCTGAGGATGCAGATAAGTGTGGTGTCATGTTTGTCAGTGTAACATTATGTCCTTACATCTCTCCTTCACTGTGCTCCAGGTCTTTAAACTGTAGGCGTATTTCATCAAGAAGGGAACTCGAAGACTTCCGCCGAGGCCCTGCCCTGTCAGCCCAGTCACCAGAAAAAAAAGTTGGCATTGTTCGTTTCTGCAAGCAACAGACACATTCAACTGCAGCGTTTTTATTGTCAGTATGTTGTTGAAAGCAGCATAGGTCTGCTGGTGGGTGGGCAGGACCAAGAAACTCAGGACTTTGAACTGGAAGACTGGTGTTTGTGACCTGATGTTGGAAGTTTTGTCTATAATTAGTGTTTTTTGAGCCTAACACTGTTGTTTTTACCTAACTTTAAAAATGTGATTTTGGTGCCAAAACTTGAAGTGTTTCAAGGTGTTTAAAACAGCAATTGTCACAGTTGTATAACATGCTGTGGTCGTCACGTGTCTGCAGCGTGTTTAGAGCAGCGGCCCTTACGCACACTTTAAAAATGTTTGTAGAAATTACAGTAAAACTGTCAAATTGCATCAGAAATAGGGTGTAAAATTTAAAATGTGATATCACCGTAGTAGACGCCTTTAATTACTGTAAATCAAGGAATAGTACAAAACTTTTAAACTTTAGAAAACCCACAGCTTTTTTCATGTAAAATTAGAGGAGAAATACCATAATGTCAGAAGGACACAATTACACTAAAAATAAAGGGACTACTCAGTCTAAATTACAGTTTTTGCTGATATTTCCATTTAAATTTACAGTAGAAGACCCACTGCTGTTTACGGTGAAGTTCTGGCAACCCACGCTGCCGGTATTTTATCATACTTTTTTTTTTTTTTTTACAGTGTATCAGAAATAGGGCGGTTGCAGCAGTTCATAAATGTTTATATTCGACATATTTGTGGTTAAAAATTGCAGAGATTCAACATTATCTTGGTGGTCTGCAGAAATGCACAATGCCCCCATTTATTCTGGGATTGTACATTTATGAAAAAATAATTTGTGTCCCATGATTTGAATCCGCTCCATAACTTATAGGCTTCTTCCTTGGCCCATGCTACACCTTTCTACCGAATTTCAGAAAAATTAAACCAATAGTTTTAATGTAATCATGCAGACAAACAGACAAACCGAACCAAAAACATTATAATAATAATAATGACCCATACATGAAACCAAATCCATCACATCCTATCCTGCTCCTATTCCCCAGTTTGTCCCATTAATGTGGCAGACACTTCATGATATCTGTTATCAGATAAAGTGTTAAGAGATAGTCAGACTGAAATATTTCTCATCATAAACCTATGCTTGTGGGGAAATCACTGCATCCAATAAGAAAAGAAAAAAATCAATATTAAGTACAATAGTTGTGTTTTCACTTGAATATGATGGCGTGCTGGCATTACACACCCCTGTCCTTAAATCCCTGTCGAGGGGGGGAGTTATCGACTGGCATCATTGATTCACCTGTACTAACATCTAACGTCTAAATATTCCAATAACCTGGGGGGCTCCTTCCCCTGGGAGCCAGACATGAATCAGGTATAACTGAGGCAACACAAAGGACGTTAGTACGCTATTAGTCACACTGCTTGCAGTGTGTGTCTGTGTATCTGTGTGTGAGTGTGTGTGTGCGCGTGGGCAAGTGACATCAGGACTTCATTCACCAGCAAGGCCAGTGCTCGTCCAGCTTTCTTTCAGTGCCATGGGGTGGGAGGGTAAACACAGCGGAGGAGGCTGGCAGAGGAGACAGAGGGGAGGAAGTGTGGGGCTTCCTCTCTCCCATCCAGCACAATACCACAAAGCGGCGTCCCCCTCCTCCCCCACGCCCCCGCCATTTAAAAACCATTCACAAGCACCTTCTGTCATAGCCCCGCACCCTCACCCTCATCCCCCCGGCCGCCACGATCATTAAAAAGAGAAAAACCCCTGCGTGACTTTGCTACTTCTGCAGAATAAAACTGCTTCTTTTCTCTTTTTTTTGTTTTCCATTAAATCAGGGCTTCTGTGTCCTGATGCAGAATTTCCCTTTTCATTTTTAAAAAGCCCCCTGGTCTTTCATCCCAAAGTCAATTTTGCCTGGCGGTTAGTCAAATGCTTTAAATGTTTATAAGTGCCTGTGAAGAGTGTAAGCTTTAAGTGTGATAGACTACCCTGGGACCAGGACGGGGCTGAGTGTGAAGGAAAAATGAGGCTAGATGAGCAGACTGGGCTAAAAATTAATGGCAGACTGTGGAAGGTCTGGATGGGATTATAATAGGCTGATTATGGTGAAACTGTCTCTATGGCTGGATTATTATCTGACATGACTACAGAAGGATGCTGGAACAAATGAAACATGTTTCATTATATAAATGATTCAATATTTTTAGCCTAGGTGGCACAGTGTATATTTAGTTTGGCCTCTGTATGCTTTTCACTGCAGGTTGAGTGAGGAGCGCCTGCCAGATGAAAATTTAGTGGTTGTTTTATGTTAACTAGCAGACACTGGGGGTATCATATTAGCGCTGATTTATCATATCCTAGATTTGTCTGCTTCTTATGAGCTGTGCAGCACGGAGATCACACTTGTGATAGTGCAGCTCAGCCTCTGCCCGGGAAGGCCTGGAGAAATTAACATCTGAGGAAGTGAAAGACCGCACTGTAGCCTCTTACTTGATTGTATTGTGGTCCGTCATATTCCCTTCTAATAAGAAGCAGTGAGATGAGACAGATTCGGTTTGGTGCTTTGTGTTCAAATGCAGTTCACTGGAGGGGCCGGCCTCTTTCGAAATCTGAAACACTTTAAGAAATTATGATTGAGCCGCTGTGGTATTTAGAGGACATTTGTCTGCTGGTCAAATGATGAGAAATTTGAAAATGTCCATGTCGGCCTGGTCGACTGTTGGCTGTTGGATGCTAACGCTTTAGCATTGACTGTATTTAAAGAGAGATTCAACTTTACTTTGATGAAACATGAGAAGACATTTCAGTGTTAATTCCCAAATGTTATAGCTCATCAATTTTTACAGAGCTTTAAGGTGACAGCTCTTGACACAAGAAATAAATAAATGAAAAGTCAAATTCCTAACCAACAAAACGCACCGTTGCTCAGTAACTGCTGCAGTCTAACTTGTTCTGGTGTGACCAGTAGCTTATGGTGACTGATGTTAGCTAACTTTATATAAATATTACTGTGTAACACACATAACTGAGCCAGTTCACATTAACATTTGAACTAAATGCTAACACGTTTTCCCATGCTTGTGTACATTATTTGTCCATTTCTTCCTATTTCAGTATCAGTTTATTGCAGAAGTCAGATTAATGTATGTGTACACATGCTTTGCCAGTAAATGTTGATGTATAGAAAAAGTTTAATTCATTGTTTTGGTTTCCTGACCTCCAACTTTACTGCTGCAATTCAGTCTCAAAGCTCTCATAGAATTGTTTTTTTCTTCTTCTTTTTTTTGGCTGCAGCAGTTTTCAGTAGGAGAGACCCACTGTACCCCATCTGCTCAACACCAAACAGCAGACAGACACAGTTAGACACTAGCTGGTGAGCACAGTGAAGCTTTTAACAGCTACAGAGCAAGATGTTTTCTTGTTATGCACATCTACATTTTATACAATATGTCCCAGAAATAATTATGACAAGTGATATTATTGTTATTTTAAGACGATTTTAAACCACTGATTAAGTGATGATATAATAGCATAATAATACAAGTCAACTCTTTTAAAGAAGAATTAACTTTTAGTCTGAGCCCCGCCCTCACAGAAACTCCAACACAGAGCACAAGAGAGGACAGAAGCAGTGCAACCAGAAACGACAACAAAAAGCTCACGTCTTATAGTGGACAGGACAGTGTTGTTCTTATGGCATCACATGTTGGTAAGATTCTTATGTAAGCAAAGAAATATAAACACAATACGGGCGTTACTGTACAATATATGGACATGACCTCAATAATTGAGTTGATATTCTAAATATTGTGACAGGCCTGCTAACAATGCTTCACATATACTGGATGTAAGTTCACCAAATGTTTGCAGCTTGTTCCCACTGCCCCCAAAATAATGAAAAAGGAATAATTCCTAAATGAATTATGATTTATTTCCATTTTTTAAATTAAAGATATGACCTTTCTATCAATCACATTATGGATAAAACCAGCCTGGCCAGCGACACAATGAGCTGACCATTATGATATGCACCCAAAAATGTGTCTTTGTCCTAAAAATGGCATTCAAAAGGAGCCTCTCCACAAAGAAAGGAGAGGGGATGATCCTCTGTTCGACACAAGGAATTCACTTTTCCCCCGAGACTTCGCCCCCTAGCGATGCCTCGAGGTGCCAAGACTGTGTCAGTTTGTGAGGAGACATCCTCTCGTCGCTGTTGGCATTCATACTGAAGTGGGAAACAGAAGGGTTGGAGGGACCCGGGCAGGAGGTGGATCTGGGTTCTTACTCCTGCCCTCTTCATCACCCCCGCCGCACCAACTTGCTGCCAGTCGTAACCAATTAGACCACAAGCATTGTTCCTATTTACAGACATCTTGTGTGCTGCAAATTCTGCTTCTGAATCGTTTTTTATTGGTATGTGTTTTGTGGGCTGTTAAGGCCAATATTGATGCTGTTTAGATCGAAGGAGCCAATTTCCCTCAGATTTTTATTTTTCTCAGGGTGGTAAAGCCTCAGAAACAGCAGTTACTGTAGAACATGGGGCACTTAAAGTCTGCGCCGAAACACAAGATGATAACAAAAATCCAACTGCTTTCTGTCATTGAATTCAGCCCAGATTAAGAGCTTCAGATGTCGTCCTCGATCAATATTGATATTGTCCATCGTATCAGACATGGATCAACGCCAGCTGAATTTTAATAAAAGTTAAATTGATTAAATTGAATCAGTAAATTTATTGAACCAGCAGCTGACGGGAAACATATCGTCCCAGATATACCCCGAGTATCAGCAGCTGTGGTACAGTATCTGCTGTTTGGGATAAAAATCTGTCTTCAGTTATCATTTTAAATGACTACCTTGTCTCAGAAATTGGGGTGTGTGAGAGCAGATTTTCTACTGTCTTAAAGCCTCACAGGCACAACCCTGATTGCCGAGATGTCACTGCGATCAGGAAAGGTCATGGCTCTATTCCCACCGCACACAATCGACATGATGAGCTTTTCTATTTTTTTTTCTCGTTGGCTGCATGAGCTGCCATCTTGGTGTGTGCAGAGTCATTATTAATGTGCCTCCACGCTGATGTGCAGACAGGACACTGGAGAGAAGGATGGTACTCCTGTCTGTTCGACTCGCCGCTTGTTCGACTGTCAGCACATCGCTCTGGTTATCTCTCCGCCTGTCTCTCACTCTTTGTAACCATTAGAGATGTTACCATCTAACCATCTGCTGCACAGTCACATTCATAGGCAGAATACTCAGCTGATGGTCCAACATGTCCTCGTACGGTACCTTAATGACAGAATAGGTTGTTTGCCAATGACTGCAGAAATTACATATATGACCTTTGTATTTAATTAAATGAAATGGCTGCAGATGGTTAATGTTGTGAAACAGAACTACCTTGTTAGGTCCAGGCAACAAAATAATCTAAAATAGTCTAATAATAATAATAATTAATAATAATCTAATTATTATAGTTCAGTTACATATGTAAGTCAAGTCCCTTGACATGTTGTCAGTTATATATGTTACTTAATTTACATGCTGAAGCTGAAATACGTCAACCTTGACTTTTGGTTTCACACAGGACACAAACAGCCGTCTCCTGGGTAAGAATCCTGTGTGTTTCACCCATTTATCCAACCTGTCCTCTTCCTATGTGGACTTTTGATCTTTATATTTGAAAAAATAAGGGTTGAGCTAGAATGGATGGTCCAGAGGAAAGCAGGAAAAGCACAGGTGGCTCAGTATCAGTAAGCTAATCCAGTGAGCCAGCATGCACAATACTCGTGGAATGAAGCCACCACTAAGGTTATTAAATAAACCTATGACGTGTCAAAATGTCTGCTGTGAAAAAGGTCTTTTCTAATAGAACCCCATGTTAAAATGCCCAACTTTATAACAATAATAAAGATATTTACAGTCTGGCTCAAAATATAGTCTCTATTGCTAATTTTCCCTTTTGTGATGCTGTATAGGGCGTGGATTTTTTTATTGTATGAAAACACTCACCTGTTTAAATCAAAATCAGGCTTAAAGTTATAGTTCAATGGCAGTGTACACTAGTGCAGCAGCCCAAGGCCCAATTAATGAATGTCTTACTACGAAATTTTCTTGTATCATGTGCAATGATAAAGCCTTCTATTCTATTGTAGTCAACTGACAGGCAGGTGTCCTCACAGGTGGTGAGTTTCAGCAAACAGACTTCATAATATGCCTAACCATCTACTTTTTCTCTAACCTGAAGGAACTATTTTCATGCCTAAACTTCACAAGTTGTTTAAAATGGCAACCATTATGTTTAGATTTGAGGATGTGTTGACCAGCAGTAGTGGAACTAATTTTAGAAACGCTCCTGTGGAACAAACAATCCATGGTGCCGTATGGGTTAGAGGACTGTCATAATAACTATGGCTGCTAGAGTTTAACACTAAAGGTAAATATGGGTTGTAATAATCTGTTTTGTTTTGGTGAGGACAGTCCAGATGATCACTTGTTTCTCTCAGAGAAAGTAGTAAAATGCATTTCTTATTCTGCTGCTTTTTCCCGACCCTCCCTCTTACATTATGGTCACAGGTAGAGATGAGAGATGAGGGTAAAATTATCCAAACTCAATTACCCAACCTTTAGAGGCTGACATAAATCTTTATGAAATAAAATTCACAGGATACATCGCTGCAGCTCAGATCAAAAACATGAAGATAGGGGTCTTTTAACCTCTTCAACCCTATGGAGCCTTTGGCAAGTGAAGCGTACCGGGCAAACGAGCATTGCTCAGAAGCACAAAACTAGATTTTAAATTCCTGTCAAGATCCCAAAGATATCAAACATGTCAGACTGAATTACAGTGAAGTACTGTGAGTGTAAAATGATGCACGGGGCACCTCGAATATTTCATTTGATGGAATCATACAGCTTTTAAAAAACTGTCTTGAATGTTAATATTTTATAGAATACAGAATATACTGTATATGTAATGCTGTCCAACAGTGTGGGAAAAATGTTTTATTCAACTTTGAAGCTCCTTTTGAAGCTCAGGGGAAAATTTAAGAGGAATATCGGGAACAGCCTGTGTCGACTATTAAAGGGGAGGGAGCATGAATTATATCTTCTCTATCATTATCTTTAAAGGACTATTCTAGTAGTGTTGCATGTTTTATCACATTAATTACCAACTTGTTATACTTTACATCCCGACTAACTATGATTCAAGCATGTTACTATTTTTGAAAATTTAATTAGCCACAAATCTATTAGTTTCCATTTATTTTAGTAGGAAAATTTAACTATGAGCTTGTTTGAGTTATGATACTGTATGTATTCCTTCACATGTATTTCTCTACTTCTCATTTTACTCACTTTGGCCTCGTTTTTAACTGCAGCATATAAGTCCTGCACATTTATGGACGCAGCACAATCAAGGCTAGAAGTAGGGAGAACTAAAACTGTCTTTTGTGCAGTATATCAGAGTTATAACGCCATAAATCACAAAAAAGATCAAGTGGAAGTTGAATTTATTTGATCATTTATTTTGCAAGAATCGTGGGGAAAATGGAATCTATATACACAACACTTTGTGTCCACAAGTGTTACCAATATTGCAATACATATTGAACTATTTACATTTTTACAAACTTTATTTCCAGCCTTTCTTCTCCTCGCCTCTCTGCTCTGTGTAAACGGCCTGCAGATCAATCCAAGTTTCAGTTAATTTTTTTTCATGTGACTTTTGGTCTTAGCCGAGCCAGAGCAGAATTTAATGTTTTTTTTTTTTTTTTAACAGAATCTGGTTAGTGCAGATAGTTTATTTTGGCATGTAGACATGTAGTCATGTAGAATAAAGTGACGTTGTTAAATATCAGTATTGTAAATCTTTTTTTCTGACAGAGGTGTTTGTCACAATTTTTTATTCTCAATCTTTTGAAAATATTTTTTTTTGTGGTATTTTTGCTTTATTGAAAGTGATAGATAGAAGGGGGGAGACAGAGGGGGTGGACATGCGGCAAAGGGACCTCAGGCCGGATTCGAACCCGGGTCCGCCGCAGGAAGGACTCAGCCTTAATGGTACGTGCTCTACCAGTGTGAGCCACCGGGACGCCCCTTTATTCTCAATCTTAGTTATGAAGTTGTTTTTTGTGGTTTTGGCTAGGATAAATCATGTATTTTTTTATTATTTTTATTATATTTATTGGCTTTTTCAGAAAAAAAAAACAGATAAATAAAAACTCTACATATGTGAGAAACAGACAATAAAAAATAAAAATAAAATAAAATTGTACCTTCACTGCTATTCTTATGCAGCTGGCATTTAGGAAACATTATATCATCTCCATGAATTCCAAGAGACTCCCATTCAAGAACAAAAAAAAAACTTGTTTTCTAAACTGCCCTCCAACACACTTTTAACTCAATAAAAATATTAATTGAATTACTTTTTTTACTCACCAGAATGTCAGTTTACTTACCTTTTATTTTACCACTGAATCATCCCTCAGGAGAGATCACCCTGACCTTTGCACCGGTGATTTGTGGCTGCTTGTCATTTGTGGCGACACACCGGACAAATTAAAGTGTATTCACCTTCACTGTAAATCAATGCGGACGGATCGCAGCATCATCGTCATCATCGTCAGAGATAAAACCAGTCCTGCGGCCTGCTGTAATGCAGCCTCATGCTTTTCGGAGTGTTGATGTCAGTCACACTCATGTTTGGTTCGTGCCGCTTGTATATGAGTGTGTATAGGGTGCTAATGAGGGAGGAGGAGGCGGAGGAGAGGGGTGGATGTGGAATTGGTGGGATACAGCTGGACGGAGTGGGAGACTGTGGTGAATAGGTAACCATGGTAACTCTGTTGGCTAAGATTTGAATGCAGAGAGAGAGAGGAAAGGGGGGGAAAGGAAGCTGCAGCGAGTTTGTGTGCAGTGGAAAGAGAATGAGGGGGGTTAGGGGTTAATATGCATCATTGTAGCAGGTTAATCTTTCATCAAACTGCGAGGTCAATGCAGCGTTTACCCCCGACACTGGACACTACAGTGCACCGCACGGGCGGGGGCGGGGGTTGGGGGTCCAGGAAATAAGTAGTAGTAGGGAGAAGGAGGTGTAAGGCAGCTTGGAAGAGGAGGAGGGGTTGAATGAGTTTGCAAAAGAGTTCGCCGAGAGAAAGAGTGTTCTTACTTTTATAGAAGGAGATGGGAGATAGGAAGAGGAAGTTATCAAGGGAGATGGGGAGCGGAAGACGAGAGAGAGGATAAGGAGGTAGAGTTACAGGTAGAGACTATTGTAACATGTGGATAGTGACAGCAGTGAGACAGAACACAATCAACCAGCCTCTAACCAGCTGTCAGCTCCAACTAGTCTCAGTCTCCTCTGTGGACTCTCGCTCACCACCTCACCCCAACATCTGAGCTACCATCTTAACCTCAGCCTCTGTTTTTTTTTTCCCTCCCTTGCACCTTTCGACTCTGCTCAGATGCTGTCTACCTGAAATAGCTCTGGCACTTAGTTCTCGCTGGCAAGAGAAAAAAAAGGTGGCTGGAAATTAAAATACATAAAAAGGTTAGAGTCGTTCCAAAAATAACACTTGAGTGCCTCTTTATCTGTCGGTGCCGCCACCACTGTGTGTCGGGATACAGATGAGGAGCAGTTGCAGGGCAGCACGAGCTGCCGGCCCTCAGGACTGTTGCACCGCTGCCTGCTGGTGCGGTTGCTCTTCTTGTAGCTGCTCTTGTTGCAGCTGCTCTTGTTTCTCTTGTTGCAGTTGCTCTTGTTGTTCTTGTTGCATCTGTTCTTGTTGTTCTTGTTGCAACTGCTCTTGTTGCAGTTGTCCTTGTTGCAGCTGCTTTTGTTGCAGTTGCTCTTGTTGCAGTTGATCTTGTTGCTCTTGTTGCAATTGCTCTTGTTGCAACTGCTCTTGTTGCAGTTGTTCTTTTTGCAGCTCCTCTTGTTGCTCTTGTTGCAGTTGCTTTTGTTGCAGTTGCTCTTGTTGCAGCTGCTCTTGTTGCAGTAATTCTTGTTGCAGTTGCTCTTGTTGCAGCTGCTCTTGTTGCTCTTGTTACAGCTGTTCTTGTTGCAGCTGCTCTTGTTGCATTTGCACTTGTTGCAGTTGCTGATGTTGCTCTTGTTGCAGTTCTTGTTGCAGTTGATCTTGTTGCTCTTGTTGCAATTGCTCTTGTTGCAATTGCTCTTGTTGCAATTGCTCTTGTTGCAACTGCTCTTGTTGCAGTTGCTCTTGTCGCAATTGCTCTTGTTGCAATTGCTCTTGTTGCAGTTGTTGCCTTTCCACTCCACTGGTGTCCTGTTCTGATCAGAGATGCTGCTGCCGATATGATTTATCATAGTGTCCTTGTGTGTTTTAATGTCATTGAACTACTGCATACGCATTATTGATCAATCTCGCCCTCACCCATCTAGCCCCACCTCTCCTCCCTCCCTCTCTCTCTCTGCATCTCCACCTGTTTCATATTCCTCCCTCTGTATTGTCTTTTGCCTCCATCTCTCCGTCGCTCTCTGTTTTCTATGTGTCTCTGTGTTGTCATTCCCCTCCCTCCATCTCTGTCTGTTTTATATTCATCTCTCTATTGAGCCTCCCTCTCTTCCTCCCCTTTCTCTCTCTCTCTGTCTCTCCCTCCCTCCCTCTCTCTCTCTCTCTCTCTCTCTCTCTCTCTCTCTCTCTCTCTCACACACACACACACTGAGCAAGAGATTATTAATATTAATGTGTCTCTTCTTCTCTCTCTTCCTATTTTCCCTCTTCCACTTTTTTTTATCTTTCTTTTACTACTGATCTCTTTTCTGCTCTTCCCACTATTTATACCTCTCTCTGGGTCTTTATCCCTCATCATCCCTTTCACTCAACCTTCCCTCCATCTGTCTCCATCTCCATCTCTTTCTTTTCCGTCTCTCTCTCTCTTTCCCCGGCCCGCTCTCTGCAGCTGTTCAGTATTCATCTATTACTGTAGTGTTGATAATTCCCTTCTCTGCCTGCAGCCATACAGTCATCTATCAGATTAATAATCCTTCTCCCCTTCTCATTCTCTGTCTTTCTCTCTTCCCCCCCGTCTCCTTTCTTACTGTGCCAAGTGAGGATTCTCAGCGTGTCAAATGAGTTTGCATGTCAAAGTCCCATCATTACAAGCATCATCATTAATAACCGTATCTAGATTGCTGGATGCCCTTATTAAGGTTATTCAGGTCTAAATAACCTGCAGAGGGGGAGAGCGGCCCTGTGCCTCTCCAGGCTGGTGAGCCTGACTTGAGCTGGCCATCTATTAGTGTTAATGTAGACTGCACCATTCGCTACCATTCTCCAGCCCCTAGAGCATGCAATGCTGTGCTCGTACAGCAGTGGAATTACCATTTTGGTCCCACCACCACCGCATCTATTCTACTGCAAAAAAGTGGCTTACTGCATAACGGATCTCTCATTGTTTTCAAGCTTTGGGAGTTTATTTAAAGTTGCTTAAAATAGCATGTCGACACATCGATTTATCATTGTTGTATGAATTGTTATACCTTGGTATAATTAGCGTTAACAAATGAGACCACTGCTGAGATGACTGGAAGCCTCTATCTCACATCAGGGTTATTAATGGTCCTCAATATCCAGACCACATGTCCCATAAACCCTGTTGCTTCCTGTCGCTTTTTCTTTTACTGATAAGAATTCCATTCTGTGTTGACTATTAAAGGGAGAAGGAGCATAACTTATATATATTTTCTGTCATAACATTTAAGGACTATACTAGCAGTTTTGTTTTATTACATTAACTACCAACTTTTTGTACTTTACTTCCCAACTAATTATTTTTTTAAGCATGTTTCTATTTAAGAAAATTTAATTTGCCAAGGATTCATTGGTTTTCATTTATTACAACAGAAAAAAAAATTAACTATTCACTCGTTGGCTTCTCCTGCACACTTATGGCAGTGGCGGGCGGTGCATTTCACACTTAGGCCTTCAGTGATGTCCAACTTAGTCAATAAATACCTTTCATTATGCCAGCATTTATAACACCAGGACTGGAGAGTAGTTAGAAAGACACTTAAGCACTACTAGGCATTGCATCACCTCAGTTGTGTACAAAATGGGCTATTATCTGGCGCATCAGCAATTAAAACATATCTGGTATGCTACTGTCAAAACTTAAAAATAAAAGGGTCTTTAAAATTATCTTTCCAAAAAGTGTTATTAAATGAGTCCACAAAGAATATGCAGGCTTTAACAAGATTGTACAATACATTGCAAAATCGCAGTTTAATATCAGAAAGACACTAACAAGACGGCCATACTTTGGCGACAGCGACACAATAAACAAGTCTCTTTGTGAAGAAACTTTTTCATGTGAAAAAGTGACGTATCATGACTTTCTGTGACCTGTTGCTTTGAGTACAACCACACAGCTGCGCCAATGCGCCAGATTATTTACATACCGTTAACAGTCCCGGGTGTGACTCTGTTGATCTGCATAGCACTGCCGTGGCTCAAACTAGTAAGTATCCATATCCAATCACAGGACGCGTAAATGTCACGTTCAACGTGAGGCCAGCTAAAGGGCCTTACTGACACAACTCGTGATCTGATTGGCTATCACAACTATCTATCAACTGTATTTGCCCGTTCACTTACAGTGCACAGACGCCCGCATTGTTGATTCTGAAGGCCCGGGCAGATTTTATACAGCCTTGTAACATAAGATAGCTGAATTCTGATTGGATAAAAACTCTAACCTAAAAACAACAGCACTGGAAGGAGCATAATATGACATGAAGAGAATATGAATACTAGAAATTTAGGGAAAGAAAATGAACCTTTATCATAATTATGATCATGATTTCTGGTTATGTTAGGCCAGCAGAGAAGGCCTTGCTGGCCCTGATGGCCCACCACTGACTTATGGACTATGCAGTATATCAGTTATAATGCAAATGAATAAAAAATGCAAGTTAAATTTCTTTGATAATTTTTTTTCCAAAACCGTGAAATGGAATCTATTCATACAACACAAGTGGTATCAATGTCAGAAATAAAAATGGCACCTTCACATGCTATACTAACTATTTACATTTCTACAACCTATTCTTTAGCCTCTCTTGTTACTTTACTCTATTCTCTGTGTGAACATCTTACAGTTTCAACCTTTTCATCATCTATCATTGCAAGAAACCATTCATTTGTACTGTAACAAACAACAACAGTGCATGCCTTTTATATGCCTTTCTTGCTGCTGGACTGCACTCACAATGCAGACCTTCACTATATCGTAAACAACTGGCAGGTTAAGGAGCACGGCAGGCAGAAACACAGCTATCAGTCTCGCAGCTTAACTAGCAGGGGAGACTCTGGGACGTGGCTGCATGCACGCATCATGCTTAACTCTCCTGGACAGGTGGACTGGGACTCAGTTGCCTGCCTGTCTGTTAATGGTTAATGTTTGGTAAACAAGGGTCGACTATCGGGCCTAAATTAGCATCCATATATCCTATAAAAATCCAGTACTTTTACTCTTTGTAAACAGAGAATTTTAGTTTTGATCATAGAAGTATTTGAGCTATAGGTTTCTTCTCCAGTGCTTTTCTTCCCCAAAGAGTTTTTGATTGATGCAGAAAATACGTTCTATGGTTCACATTAGTCCACATTTTGTTCTTCAGATTACAAAAAAAAACATCCACACACTAAAATCTGTGTTCAGTCAGAGACTTTTTTCAAGGCAAGAACAGGTAGTGAGTGAATGCAGCAGTACAAAAGGTTAAAAGAACATCACTTGATGAGCTTTAATGCAGAACACTTGTGTCAATCAGTTGAACTTGTGTGGCTAAACATCAAGGGAATTGTAGTCCTGGGTACGATAGACTACAGGTTAAAGAAACTGTCTATAGAGACACTTCTGAATGAAATACTTCAGAATGAAAGCTCACTAGTTAAAAAGATTCACAGATATAAGTCTGCAGATGTTTTTTTTTATTGAATTGGATTATATATCTCCAGCACCTCAGCTATAGAAGACTCCATGCTCTGATATGGTTTAAAAACCTTTGACATTTTGCAGATTTCTGTAAGAATTGCATTTCTGAGGATTAGATGGTTCTGTTCACTGCTGAGACTGCTAAAGTATCTGAATGCTCCATGTCTCTAGTTTGTGGTTGTAAAGTTTCATGAGGCTGTGATTATCCTGGAGGTCACAACGGGTCATTTTATACAGGGAGGTCAAGTTTCAGAAGATGGTGTCGCTGCAGTGAAATGCTATGGAGACTAACATCATCACACACACATCCACAAGAGTCTCAGCTGTCCAGTGATACCCAGTTTATGTAATTCAAAGACTGTTTAGGGACACCAGAGGAGCTGGCTGTGGACGCCGGTGTCCGGAGTTGAAGAGGTTAAGTCAAAGTATTTTTTTAGTCAAGGGTTCATGAACTTGGAGCTTGTTTATTTCAAATCATGTAAATTTTACTTTACTTACTAAAGTAACTTTTTCTAGAAAAGGTTCATTATTACTTTTAGACATTTTATTGAACCCAGGTAACATAAATTAGCCTCTGCTCACACCAAGGTCAACACCAAGGGCGATACTTTGTGTGGAAAAGTGGTGGGGACAGAAAAGATCAGATGGAAAAACATTTTTTAAGTAGTCTTTAACATATGCAGTTTTAGGCATCGTAATGGGGGGATCAGTAGGAGGTCAGAGCAGATCAGAAAAAGAGGAGAAAAAATTGCATTGCGGCACATCAAAAGGGCACAGCGTCGGCTACTACAGAGTCGGCAATATTAAAATACTCAGGATTAAATGCACAACAACAGTGTTCTATATGCATCAGATCCAAAGCTGCAGCTGATTGACACATGCATGTTTGTGACTCATTTGGGAATCAGTAGACTGTGATTTCTTTCTTTCTTTCTTTCTTTCTTTCTTTCATTTTTAAGCTCATGCAACTTCTATTGGACACTTTTTCTTCTCTATTTACTTTGTATTGCATGTTTTCTTAGTGTGCAAAGAAACCTTTCTTAAAGCATTTTCATTTGCTCTCAGAAAAGCGCTGTATAAACTGAATGCATTATTGCTATTATTGCATTATTGTTAGTTAGTTAGTTAGTTAGTAACACTTTCAGAATATTTTTTAACAAATTGTTTCTTTTAAAAGCTAATCAGCCCTTTCAAAAAGCCCACAGTTTCAGTGACACAAACTCGTGTGCAAACATGATTTTTCACTGTAAATAAATTGATTAATAAATAAAAACTTCTGTTAATGATAATAATTTCAATACGTTCAGGCCTAAATGCTGCATCCACAGAGTGAGATCTACATGCTGCTCATTTCTCAACTGTTTCTGCGTGATTGTGTGTGATGGTGCTCGTTTGTTTACAACAATTATACCGATGTTTCAAAGATTGATGCGTCTCTGATTTATTCATGTTTACATGCTACATGCGGCGCTGTAAAGAAAGGATGTTGTGCTACTTTTGATCGCGTGCCTCCATGTTTCCGCACCACCTCCATGAACCGTTAATTACAGAAATCGGCTTCCACCTGCCCTGGGTGTGAGGATTTGATTTCTGACAAAATGTCTGCTCAGGGATTATGTGGGATTTGATATGAGCAGTGACACAGAAGTTCTAATGCTTCTCAGAGATTTTTTGACAATTCCTCCCATGATAAGCTATACTGTAGATGTCTACCTATTATTTGTTCTATTCATTCTCTGTTGGTGAAAACACGAAGCACACTGTTTAATATCTGCTCTCTCTCTCCCCCTCTCTTTGTCTCTCTCTCTCTTTTGTTCTTCCACAGTAACTCCTGGGTTCTTCTCACTTCACAGAAAGCCTCAGTCAAATCCCCAGACAACTCGAGAAAAAAAAGGAAATAACATCTGTTTATCTGCATATTTCTATGTTCAAAAAACAAGAGGAGAAAACACAGAGATCGACAGAGGACAAAAAACATCTCAGAGGATGTGGAATTAGAAAGAACAAATTGCCACTGGAGGACCAAAGGGAAAATACACCTTTTCTCGCAGATCCACCAGAGTGGAGTCACCTCACCTGTACCTTCGGATTAAAGAGCAGGGTCATGTCCCAGTTGCCATGCGCATCGCCACGCTGACCTGCCTCCCCGGCCCTTCCCCCTTCCTCTTTCTATTGGCCCAGCTGCTACTGCGGCTCCTCCTCCCTGGGCCGGAGTTTGTGGGAGCCGCCTCCTCCTGCCCCTCCCTGTGCACCTGCTCCAACCAGGCCAGCCGAGTCATCTGCACCAGGCAGAACCTGGAGGAAGTGCCCGAAAGCATATCAGTCAACACGCGATACCTCAACCTGCAGGAGAACTCGATACAGGTAAATATTGGCTGCAGGGAAGTCACGCATCAGGTCACATCGTGTCACGTCACTGTGGATTTGTGTTGTACATCTCATCCACGGTGCTTTGCATGAAAATACACAGAGGCACATAATGTACACGTTTTATAACAAAAAACGTATCTTTTAATCTGCAAAAATACATAAACTAGTGTTATTTATCACTATAAGTCGCAACAAGTCTTTTAATGGTTCTTCATATAATGTTGACTGGCTGTAGGTCATGCTTCACTCACAAGTTTTTAGATCAGCCGAGAGCCTATAGACCAGGGGTGGGCAATTCATTTTCCCGAGAGGCCACATGAGACACTGCAAAGGCTGCGGAGGGCCAGACCAATACTCTGATCTTAATACTGCTCAAAATTAATTTAATCGATTTATAAAATGGAGTAAATTATCTGGTTTTGAGGTGCTACTGGTAAGAATACATACAAGTTGATCAGACTGTGTTAATGTTGGGTAACTCAAGCTGTCAAAAATTGTAAAAACTCCAGTCACTATCTCACCTTCCCATTTATTTTTAAACACAACATACATTCAAAGCACAAAAAATATAGAGCATGTATGTTATGCAGTAAACCAGCAATTTATTAACATCATGCAAAAAGCAATACGTGTTTTTCACAAGGCAACAAGGTAACTCAGTGTTTTTTGTGGAACGCATCTCTGTGCAGGTGCCTATGCACGCACGCATGTACGTAAATCACCTTCAAAATAAAACCACTGCAGTTGTATTGGTTTATAATTTCTGGGTAACCTCGCACAGGCCGAGGTCTGCTATAGACAGTGTAGGGAGATACATGTAACAATGTTAGACATACAGTGGGGAGCCCGGACCTTTATCACAGGGGCCGCACATGGGGCAACTGAAAATCTTGGTGTGGCAAACCACAACTAAAAGCCATTACTGAATTTGAGAAATTTTATTATGGTGTGTATGGTGTATTTAGGTTAGTTGAAAACTGTGTGGGATTGAATTGTGATGCACTTTGGTTTCTTACACTTAATGTAATGTTTAAACAGGGACAGTCTACAATAAAACACCAATAAAACAGTCCCTGGTCAGGTTTAATATTAAGGGACATTTTTTTAATGTTTCACAGAAATCCTGTTTGTGCATTATTTCCTTGAAATTAAAAATGTACAGTTTTAAATTACTATCATTTGTTGAAAAACAAACCTTATGCATACTCGCATACTCAAGAGGGGACCAGTGGGCCACCTCCCATCAGTTATGTAATTTAATTATAAAGATACTTAAATTAATAAAAAAAAAAAAAATTCTAATCCATTACAGTTACTAATCAAAATGTTGGAGATTATAATACATCTGAATATAAGCTATATTATAGATATTAGCCTACCATCATACAGGTTGTATGACTGTAAAAACAATCTGGATGAGTTGATGCACAGAACAGGATGTGTTTTATAGTGTTTTTTAAGGTGTTCTAATTTTTTAAAAACAATGTACACAACGAACACATTAATTGACAAATAACCAGTTAGTTAGTAGAACTGTTGCTTAAATACTTTGTGTTATAGTTGCAGACACTCTGTACATTGTGAATCCATAAGATGAGAGTGATGTTGCATTAGCCCTTCTACCATAAACAGCACTATTCATATCATTAGGAGTCCCAGGGGTGACACCAGGTATCGTGTAGTGCCATTTGTCATGTATTATCACCTGTATTAGGACACAGGACTCCTAATGGGAGCCTGGAATTGTGCCTTAATGCTGTATTTATTTCTGATAGAATATTCTGATTTCCATAGGATCATTTCTAAACCCCCCACTGTGCCACCTCATTTAAAACAATCCTGGTGTCGCCCCTGCTGTGATCAGTTTATTGGTCCCAGAGCAATTTAAATAAATACATAGATAACATAATATAACAATAGTAGTTAGGAACATACTTATGTTTTGTAACATGTGCAGGTATGGAGTTCAGTTGTGATTAGTGAACTGCTCGCCATAACTTTTATATTTGTTAATAAAATAAATTAATGAGACATTATTTATACATGTAAGAAAAAAAGCTTTTTTCATTGATTTTCAGAACATGATTTTGCATGACAGATAAAAATAACATTCAAGGCTGTGATTCTGTGAATAATACAATGATTGTTCAGCTATAGAACGTTTTGTCTCTAAGCTTTTTGGGTATTATCTTTGGAAACTAAATGCACACAGAGATGTATGTTATACAGTATGTGCCTTTAACACTTGTAGCTACATGCATTTTTAATCAGAGGGAACATTTGCTCTTGCAGCTCGTTATGGATGTAAGGATTAACTTGTTGATACAGGTTTTCTCTTGGAAACTTTAGTTCTGGGAAAAGACAGAAACGTAAACGGTGATAATGGTAGAAAAAGGCACTTAAGCCTTCGCTGAATTGAGGGAATATTTTATGAATCGAAAGCAAGGCATATTTCCATGACACCGTGCTCCCTTTTGTATGCATTACCAATTTATCTTGAGTCCCTAAACAGAGTTATGTGGCTTTACAGCTGCAAGGGAAGATCATTTAACCACAGACCATCGATACAGAGCACATGAATCTTCACTTTTATAAACAGTGGGTTGATTTTTACTCTTTGCAGCAGCATTCGAAGTAATTGGATCTCTCCTCATGTTGCTGACATTGCTTTGTTCTTTGTGATTTTAAATTCATCTCCACTACATTTTATCTCCTCTAATGAAAAGCAACGAGTCTCCTAAACATTGTTAAAATCATCCAGTGCATCTCTCATCATGTCAGGCCGCTCTGCTCGTTGGACGCTCTGATGTCCTCTATTCCTCGGAGAAAACATCTTATTAAACATTATGTGACGTTAACAGAGCAGAAATGGGACATTATGCCACATGATTTGGTATGTAAGGTTTCTGTTCACATGGAGGAAAAATGAAAGAAATAATAACGATATCTGTTGCGTTTTCGTTTTTAGCCTACAAATTTCGATTCGGTTTGTCGTATCCTGCAGCCCCACTTGAAATGATTAAAAATCTAAAAATGTTTTAACACCTGAAGGCATCCTAGATTCTCTGGCTTATTTTTTCCTTCACTGAGTACCCTGAGAGTAAAGCCTTGACAGCTCCCACCCCCTCTTAACATCTACCCCCCCCCCCACCCCCCCCCCACCCCCCTCCCCTGCTTTCTCCCCCCTCTTTGCCTATCACCCCCCCGCTCCTGCTCTACATACAGAAGAGGCAGTGGCCTGACTCCTGGAGTCTCCGTGTGTCTCTCAGAGGGCTTTGGCCACACATATCTCAAACAATCAGAGATTTAAGGGGCTTTTAGTCACGCTCACTTGCTGTGTGTCTTTGCCTTCTCGCCAACTGAGCTCCATTTGGGCTGCACCGATACTTGTGTGCTGTCCAGGGCCTGTGACTACTATCACCGCCTCCTCCAGAAAAATATCCCTTTTTCGTGTTTTTGTAAAAATGGATTAAAGAAAAACAGAATTTTTAGATATAAAATGGTTTCATGTAGTGTGATAGATTTCTCTTCCATAGTTATTTGTGGTAACGCTTCATGTGAATAGTCCAACACTGATAATCAGCTCATTATCAAGGGATTATAATGTGTCAGTAGAAGGTCCCCTGAGTCTTACTGAAACAACAGTGTGAAGAGCACTTTAGTGCCTGCAGCAGGCATTGAAATAAGGTCAGGGTTAGGGACAGGACAGGGTTTACAGAAGGTTTTTCATAGTCTTCAAAGATGAAGTCAAGTGTTTAAAGGGACAGTTCAAACCAAAAACCTAAAATATCTATTTTTTTCTCTTACCTGTAGTGCTGTTTATCAGTCTAGATTGTTTCAGTGCGAGGTGTCGGGTGTTGGAGATACTGGCTGTAGAGATGTTTTCTCTCGGACATAGTGGAACTCGATGGCACTTGGCTTGTGGTGCTCGAAGCGCCAAAAAATACTTGAAATACTCGACTATTGTCTTTCTGCCGAACTAACTCACCAACTGTATCACCACACAGAAGTTAGTGTGTTTTGCTGAAGCATTCAACTACAAATGAAGTCCTCTACAAGTCATGCACTGGTATATAGCAAGTTGTAGATGAAGATCCCAGAATTTTATTTTGGTCACTGTATACTTCATATATGTTTATTGGGAAACCAGTCATTTAACAGAGAAATTAACAGTCGACAGTTATGTTTCCTTTGTTTTTAACAGAAGGTGAGAAAAACCAATTCCTGACAAAAAAGACTAATGACAAAAATGAATAGCAAGTAAACAAGCAGAGCCCTGCATCAACAAAGCAGATGAAACAAAAAGGACAGGACAAGAAAAAAAAAGGGCAACAGGGCGAAAATGTTTACTGAGGTTATAATTCAAATGAGGAGGAGGGTCATTTTCTAATAGACTTTTATGCAACTGGGAGTCATTTTGCAGCCAGTGTAGTCACCCCCTGCTCGCTATTAGAAAGAATGCAGGTGCAAACTAACTTTGAGCAAAGGGAATCTTCAAAATAAGACAACTGTGGGTTTTAAGCAGCTACTGTTTTCAGCTCCATATAACTCCAAGTCCTTCTTCTGATACAAACTGTTTTAACACTAACATTAGAGCTCCGACATGGAGGCCAGGGTGGCCCTTGGAGCCAAACACAATCTGGGAGATGCGCATGTTTAACTGGCTGGTGTCGCTGTCAGCAGTCTGAGGAGCTCACCTTCCCCTGCAGACAGCAGCGATAGTCACTGAGGTGGAAACATCAGCTGCTACCATTATGACAGAAAATTTTTTATATTTATATGGTTTGTATATTTAAACATGCGTTTTGCCGTATTTGTGCTTGTAAATCATTAATTGGCAGTGTTTGGTTTTTGTTTTGTTCTTCACATGGTTGTGTAATGTGTTGCTCATCCATACCATTCAAAGTCAACATCAACAGAGTTAATACAACTTCTACTTTTAGGAAAGATTATGTCGCATGTAAGACCAAATGAAAGACAAATTAATTGAAACAAGAGTCAGTTTCACAATGTGCATAGTTGACTTACATGTCTTTTCTAATCTTTGTGACTCATTCTTCATCTTGTACAGTAATGTCATCATTTTCTGTCCCTCCAGGTAATCAAGTCGGACACTTTCAAGCACTTGAGGCACCTTGAGATCCTCCAGCTCTCCAAGAATCAGATCCGTCAGATCGAAGTCGGAGCATTCAATGGCCTCCCCAACCTCAACACACTGGAGCTCTTCGACAACCGCCTCACACTGGTGCCATCACATGCCTTCGAGTACCTCAGTAAGCTACGGGAGCTGTGGCTGCGCAACAACCCCATCGAGACCCTGCCGGGCTATGCCTTCCACCGAGTGCCCTCGCTACGTCGCCTGGACCTGGGTGAGCTCAAGAAGTTGGATTTCATCTCTGATGCAGCCTTCGTGGGCCTCATCAATCTGCGCTACTTGAACCTGGGTATGTGTGGGCTGAAGGACATTCCCAAACTAACGGCTCTTGTGCGTTTGGAGGAGCTGGAGCTGTCAGGAAACCGACTTGAGATCATCCGACCCGGCTCCTTCCAGGGCCTGGTGTCCCTCCGCAAGCTGTGGCTCATGCACTCGCAGGTGTCAGTCATTGAGCGCAACGCCTTCGATGACCTGAAAAACCTGGAAGAGCTCAACCTGTCCCATAACTCCCTGCACTCCTTGCCCCATGACCTCTTCACACCCCTTCACCAGTTGGAGAGAGTACACCTGAACCACAACCCCTGGATCTGCAACTGTGACGTGCTTTGGCTCAGTTGGTGGTTGAAAGAGACGGTGCCCAGCAACACCACCTGCTGTGCCCGCTGCCATGCGCCACCATTCTTAAAGGGCAAGTACATCGGGGAGCTTGACCAGAGCCACTTCACCTGCTATGCGCCGGTCATCGTGGAGCCACCGACAGACCTTAATGTCACTGAGGGGATGGCTGCTGAGCTCAAGTGTCGCACGAGCACCTCCACGACATCTGTGAACTGGATCACCCCTAACGGCACCCTGATGACCCATGGCTCCTACCGGGTGCGGATATCCGTCCTGCATGATGGCACGCTCAACTTCACGAATGTCACCCTGCGTGACACGGGTCAGTACACCTGTATGGTCACCAACGCTGCTGGCAACACCACAGCGACGGCTGTCCTCAATGTCACAGCTGCTGATGCCAGCGTCAACTACACCTATTTTACAACAGTCACAGTGGAAACGGTGGAGACCCCTGGAGATGAAGAGGGCGCGTTAACAGCCATCAATGAGACCTTCATCCGTGTTCACCCTGGCCCCACACCATCGGGCCACCTGTGGCCGGAAGGTGTCCCCACCACAGCCTCCTCTCTATCAGCGGGCTGGTCCTCCTCCTCTCCCCGGGCCACCCGACCAACGTTCACTGTGCCCATCACGGAACCGGGCTTCTCAGGCCTGGATGATGTGATGAAGACCACCAAGATCATCATTGGCTGCTTTGTAGCCATTACCTTCATGGCGGCGGTGATGCTGGTGGTGTTCTACAAGCTGAGGAAGCAGCACCAGCTGCACAAACACCACGGCCCTGCTCGTGCCATTGAGATCATCAACGTGGAGGATGAGCTGGGGGCTGGGGCCAGCGGGCGGGGCAGCGGCATCTCAGGAGGCTCCACGGTGACGCAGAGCGGCAGCAGTGGAATAGGAGGGGGCCAGAGCCTCAGGCTGCACCACCCAGAGATAGTCAATCTGCCCAACCTGGCCCGATCGGAGCACCTCAACCACTACTACAAAACTCATCACTTCAACAACAACATGATGGGCCTGGGCATGGGCACGGGCCCCGGTGTGGGCCTCAACAACAACAACAACCCCTCGCCTTGCTCTCAGTCTCAGAACACGTCTATATCGTGTTCCCAGGTTCCAACCAGCGGAGGAACGGTCACAGGTGGCGGCACCCTGCCCTCCCCTGTACCCCTGCCCCAGCTGGGTCTCCACAGTTCTCTGAAAGGCCTTATGGGGAAAGGCCAGAATGAGCCCCTGCTTTTTAAGAGCGGCTCCAAGGAAAATGTGCAAGAGACTCAAATTTGAGTAAAAGTGAGAGTGGAAGTATGAGAGAGATGCTGGTAGAGACAGTGAGACAGAAAGAGCCTGTGAGACCGAGTATATGAGACTGATTGTAGCCTACTGTCCTCATGGACAGATTCCAGAGAAGATTATATTTCACATAGTCACTGCTTTGTGTTGTCAATCTGTTGACAGAGAGAAGCAGATAGGAGGACTGAGGAGGATATCTGATCAGCACTAGGCCCACCAATAGCATCCGTGCATACTTTTAAATGAGACACAAACATATACTGTGTAAATCACAAACATCAGAGTCATTCAGTTTCTGTGCAGCCTGCTATAGTCTTTGCCAAAGTCCACGATCAAGCCAACTCTTTTCATTTGCGTCCACAATCACAGTGGAAAGCTATGAATAATACACATGCTACGAGCCTCTCTAGGTTTTCTACAGATCGCTTCGTATATTTCCAGACACATTCAGTGTATATATTTGGAGGGAGACATAATATTGGCCATTGAACATGTTGTCAGATTAGTGTTTGGCAGAGACACTGAATAACAAACAATGGTTTGGGTGAGCACTACGGTCCCAGGTTTCCAGGAAGCACTAAAACAAAACAGAGAAAGCTAAATTAGAGCAGTGCAGCGAATCTGTCCAGGACACACGTATCAGACAACTTTGCAGACGGAACAACTATTGTTATTTTCAGAGCGGTTTCACTCTCACTTTTTCCTTTTACACCTAACTGGCTACTGAAGGAGGAGAGGGACAGAGTGGGAGAAGAAGAATCCCACAGTAAAAAGGACAACGAGTTATTATTTAAAAAAAAAGGACCGAAAGTACATATTATATATACCGTAAATATATTTTCATTCAAAGAAATAAATTATAAAGAATCTTTATCAAGCTTCTGACTGAAAACTACAACGTCTGAAGAATATATATATATATATAAAAAAAGAAGTACACACAGCTGTTGTAGTGGCTCTCACTTACAACTTTTTCCAAACTTGGAACAAGATGGCGGCTCTGACTGTGCTGCGTAAGGACACGTGTAGGAGAGAGGCGTCCTGGAGCTGAGACAAAAACCTGGCAAAGTGTTTGAGTGAATTTATTTTGGTCTCGACTTTTTTGTAGCCACACAAAGTGTTTTCCCTCTCCTATCGCATTCACATAAACAGGGTCATAGGAGAAGGATCTTTACTGCGAAAATATGAAACACAACTGCAGCTCTTCATCGTTTGGTAATAGTGTAGCTACAGCGTTAATAATAATGCTCACAGTGGTAATAATGATAACAAGCGTTAGCTTTATCCGTCATTTAGTGATGAAATGATCAACAATATGTTACTGAACTGACTAAAACGTTGCACATGCTACTTCAGCATGCTCTAAATTTGGTTTGTAATGGATCACACTGATGCTATGACACATTATTGTTATTATGTTATCATTATTATCATTCAGATGACTATTATTATTACTACTTGTGCCTACAAATAGCTGAGAAGTACTTTTTTTTTTTTGCATTTGTATATGACACTGAAGTTGTTTTGTGACTGATCCTGTTGGACTCAGGCTAATGATCGGACTCAGCGTGCTACTAAGTGAACTCCACATGCATCAGCAGGAAATAACCCGGCCCTCAAAATGGCTTCCTCAGTCCAGCCCTCACGGACTCGTCTGCTCTGATGTCTCAAGCAGTCAGGACCCCTCATGTCATCACACATTAAAGACAGGACATGAACCTTTGATGAAGACTGCTCCTTTGCAGGGGATTATTTCACAACTGTATCTCAGTGTTATCGTGTATGAGTGGATTTCATGGCGGCAGCGAGCTAAATGGACGGCGAGCATTTTTAAAGGTAAGCGAAGCTCGTTCGGTGGAGGAGAAGGTGACATACAGTACAGTATACAGTGGTGGGAGAATTTTTTTCTAAAGAAAAAGGACAATTAAATGAAAAAATATAGAACCTTATAGATCTCTTTTAAAAAAAAACAAAATTATTATGATAAGTGTTTTTCATTTTGGGTTTTTATCTAGTTTGATTATTTTCTGTTTTTTAAATCAAGTGATATCTTTATTGTAATATTGTTATTGTTATTATAATTAGCTAATTACACTGGTTATAATTATGAGAGATGTTCTGTTAGCTGAGGTCACTTTGAAAATTAAAAAAACCTGGCACATAAAATGGCAGTTGAAGTCTGTGAAATTTGGTGGCTATTTTTTTTTTTTTTCATTTTTCATTTTTATGTTTTTTTAAATCAACTTTACTTGTAGTGTCACTGTTTGTGTCCCCTTGGCTCTGCTTGAGACGAGACATAGCGAATGTGAAATGGTCCGAGTCCTTTTTTTTCTGCACAGGGGGACAGGAAAGACCTGCTCTGGTTTACAGGCTCACTCACTCGCTCTGAATGTCATCGCCATCACTGTGTTCAGAGAGCAATTGCGTTATGTCAACACTGAACACAAAATGCGCCAAAATGCATCACCATCGGCCCTCAAGTTCCTTTAAGGTGAGACACTACAGGAAAATAAAAAATTTTGGTCAATTTTGAGGTTTTGGGCTATTTTTCCTCCCTAACATGTCTTCTTTCACAACATTTATGTGTATATTTTACAATAATTTACCCATTCGTGGCTGTAGATTTCTTGTAAATTCATCCAAAGTAAGCGAGCGTAGTCTTAAACCTTGTCATCACTTTTTAGCTTTCTAACAATGTCTCCCACTCTCCTGTACATTACGATGTGTTTACATGTCAATATTTTCTCTTCAAATAGTAATTTTCATTAAGAATGTATCAAATCTTTAAAGGCTGTTTTCTCAAAATAAGCTTTTTCTCATAAATCTCAACTTTAGCTCCACTTACAGACACCAAATGTATCATTTTCCCCCCTAACTATATTCTGAAAGTTTTCACAGAGGGGTTTATTTATATATCATTAACACCTTTATTTATAGAACATTTTGCTCCTGAAAACATGATGAAGAGATTTTTGACAACTTTGACAATATATTCTGATATATGAAATGATACAAGTAAAAAACTTTGAATCTAATATATCAACAAAATAAAATAAAAACTTTGAAATTTTCTGTTTGCAGAGTTAATGCATCATTTGCATATTTAAACATACAATTTAAAAAAATCTTGTCTAAATATAAATAACAAACTGTGGATGTTTCATGGTGATATCAAAAAGTTAAAAAAAATTACCCCATTCACCTGTAGTGTCTCCTCTTAAGGTGGCATATCTGGACGAGCAGGCCAGTGTTCCTTTAATGGTAGCAAATCAACCTGAGCATTGTACCCGTGTCCCCCCTCCTCCCCCTCCTACTCCCCCCAGCCCTCAGCATCCTGCCATCAGGTTTCCCTGGCAACTGTTGCGGCTGCGACAGCCCTTATCACAGCGTCTTGATTTTGGTTCCGAATGCTAAACAGACGGGAGCAGACAGTATAGAATTTCATTCATGTGTACATGCATCTCCAAGATCTTTGTCCTCGTTTCCTCGTTAATGTGTTTGATTTGTTTACACCAGCAGCTATATGTCTGATGCCGCTGACTTCCTGTCAGTGACTCATGTAGTTTACATGCAACTATGCATTTCATCTGCATCGGCCCCACACCGCTGCATTTATGCACCCTACACTTGTGATTAACACTCATACCCTGCATCAGTCATTAACATATTCCTTTCCCAGCACAGGGGATCCATATTCCCCTCACAAGTTATTTACATATTCATCTGCCTCTGTGTGTGCAAATAACGGGGAAATTATCATGTGGGCACGCTGGTGGGTACGAGTGCAGTGTGTGTGTGTGTGTGTGTGTTTTGTGTATCAGTGGCTGAAAGCAAGGACTGTTACAAAAGCTATTTACCCCTAATTCCTCAGATACTGTGTGCCCTGCCTATCGCCTGTAGTAGCTCATCACTTTGGAAAGCATTGTGTAGCCCCTATAGCTCCTGTGAAGTGGCACAAACCAGAGGCCATGTTATTGAGGCTCGGTGGTGGAGAGAGCAGCGGTTGAGCCGGAGACACACAGTCACAGTGCTGCAGTGTCTGAGTCACAGAGCACTGAACACACTCCCAACACTCTAATGGAAATGCTGTGTTTACTGTGCAGGAAGGGACCCGCTCGTTCACCCATTCAGGGAATAGAACCAGAATATTGGTGTGTGTGTGTGTGTGTGTGCAAGTGCAAGTGCAGCTCTGGATTATAAAATGCCTGTTGTACTGTTGTTCTATAAGGCAAAGAAATCAGGACATTTGAAGCGGTACGCTGTTTATGGCATAAGATGTTACACCATTGTTGATGCAATACTGCTCAGTGTGTGCGTGTGCATGTGTGCGTGCATGTTCAGGTGGGCTTATGCTAGCTAGGTTGTGTAAGGAGCGGAAGAGGGAGGAGGGGCGGTCAGACCTCCATTTTAAATCCCCAGTTTAAACCAGCTCTGTCTGTCTCCCTCTGCTTCAGGCTACTTTTATGATCCTCTCACTGACACTTAAAGTAAAAACAGGATTTTTTTTCTCTCTCACTTAAGCAGCTCTCCCCTCCTCTCTCTCTTTCTCTCTCTTTCTCTCTCTCTCTCTCTTTCTCTTTCTTCTCTTTCTGGAAATTGGGATAAACCCAACTAATGAAAGGTCTGGTCAATCAAGCCAACATCTCCTTTCAGCAGAACATCCCTGGCCTCTTTCAGCTCTCTGTCAGTCAGCCACAACAAATTGAGGGTCAGGGGTCAAATCTAGTGGCAACTTCTGTTTATCTGTAGCAAGCTAATCAAGGTTAACATTCCCGTTTTGAATTGTGCCATTTGTTTTTATTGTTTTGCCCTGGCTCGGCTATATACGAGAGTAACACCTGTTGGTGAAGCTTAAGTGATTTTTAATGTGCATTTTCAGTGGCTGTATTTATGGTTAATCGCCTTGACAGTGATGTGACTTTTAGTCACAATCATAACGATGTACATGGAGTGATTTGCTGCCGCTGTCTGACGGTGTGTGAGGTGTGTGTTCGCGCCGGGCGGTCTGCCGCTCGCTGTGGTCACACTTGCGCCGGTCCCCGAGGGCGGTGTTGCACACGTGTTAACCTCGCCACTACAAGCCCTGAGCGAGCTCCACGCTGCTTAATTTCTTTTCTGTCACCCCCCCTCCTTTAAAAATAGCAGTGAAGCGACAGCAGAGCTCGATGCATTATTGATACACGTGGTGTCAATGATGCATGTGTTAAGGCACCAGTGCTAATTTTCTCCACGTTGCACGTTGACCAAGAGCATCAAACTGCTGTAATTTATATGCATCGTTATTGTTATTATTTTTCACACGGCCATCAAGACGGTCTTTGAGTGTGGAGCCAAACATCGCAGCTTGTCTCCTCACATGACGGCTGCTGTGATTCTGTTAAGTGCAGCAGTGTTTTGTGTGCCACTGTGTCACCGAGCCCCCCACCCCCACCGCCACCGCCACCACCCGGCAGCAGCAGAAGCCCTGTCTCACTGCTCGCTGAGCCTCTGCTGTGGGATGTTTAGCAGTCAGGGGCTGGTTTCATCACCATCACGCTGGTCTAAGGCCGACTTGATGGCACCAGTTTTCAGATGCCCGGGTCATTCTGTTATGGGGGAAAGAAGAGCTCTTTTTTTGTCACTGTAATGTTGCTTCTGCAGGGGCTTGAGACGAGATGTGCACAGACATTTTTCTGTGTCATTGCTGTGAAAACTCTGCCCTGAAGCCACTTATCAAACCTCACCACACACACAAGCACATGTTAGAACCACACACACACACACACACACACACACACACAAACACTCCGACACTGACTGAGTGATTTATTGATTGAGGTGGGGCTTTCTTAAACAATTTGCAGCTGAGTGCAGTGGAGGTTAACACAACCTCTCAGCCGCTGCAATTGTGCTTTGGTTTATGCGTGAGCGCTTTATATCCTGTGAAGGTGTCCTTAATTTGAGAATGGCCGGGACATTAGCACATGGCTTATTTCCTTGTTGCCTTGGTAACCGTGTCGTTGGTCACAAGATGTCCGTTTTGGTCGTCTTGCAAACTCCGAGCCGTGTGCAGTCGGAGGGGGCTTGTCAGTGTGTGTGGGCTGTGACGTGAGAGTGATGAGTGGTGTCTCATCCCAGATGACTATCTCCTCTGTGTCACTCAGCTGTGGGTCAGCGGGCCTGTGAGCCGCTGCTCAGAAGAAAACTGAGAAAAATCCACACAGTCATTGAAATAGTAAAATGGGACACGCTCACAGCCCATGTAATTGTAAAAGTACCGATTAATGGGAATAGTAAAGCCAGAGCGCTGCTTAACACAGAGCATCTCATGAATGCTTTATAAAGGAGGATATCAGTGTCGTCATGTGAAAACCTCGTAACTCTGATTTTTAACATCAGTGGAGTGATTACATTTTTATATTTGCGCTGAGAAAACTCTGGAGCCCTTGAAACCCTTTCACAAGTCCGTGGAGTAAAGTGAACAAAATGGCGCGGCTTGTTCAAAAGAAGGCTGTTTTTCTAAGGTCCCGAAAGAAAAGCTGGCATTCGGGGGCGATGCAAGGTTTCCACCCGACAGCGACCATATTGCGCTTTCAAATACGGATCCGTGTTTTGAGAACAATCTGGGATGTTGCGGCTCGTGTTGGGATTTGGAAACATTCTTCTGGAGCAACTCGATGCCCTGAAGCGCTGTGGAAAACTCCCCTTCAGTTTTGTGATGTGTGCGGACTCGGGGACTTGTATTGGAATGTCCTGAACCATCCGTAACTATTAAAGGATGTGCTGACCCAGCAGCTGTGCTCCTCTCAGAGGACAGGCTCACAGTTAAGTTTCCAAACGCACACATTCCCCCTCTATCCACAGAAGCCCGGCTCCCAGATTTACTGTTTATGGGCACCTTGGCTCGGCATCATAATCACACTCTGCTGTGTCTGATGTTTGTTTGAAGCTGGGCGGGGGCCATAGAGTACATTTCACTGCTTTGAAGTGTAAATTCAGGTCTGGTTGGAGCACCGTATGGAGGGCAGCACGGAGATAGCGACAGCCATATGGATATAAGCTGCCGGTTTGATAATAGAGCTGTCTAACCCTTATCTGCCAGCTGACGCGGCAGAGTCCCGGGAGGACGTGAGGTCAAACCCAGACCGGACGGCAAAAGCGAGGGTCAGGAGTTGTCTGGGCTCAGAGAGGTGAAGCTGGAGCAGAAATCAGGCCTGACCTAGATAAGCCTCCCCAGCTGGGCTTTGAATCAGACCTGCAGCATCCTCCCAGTGAAAGAAGTTTCTAAAAAGGCAGGAAACAGTTGTAAACAGTCATCAATATGAAATAAACTTTTACTGGAGATATTGATTTTTCTTTACCCTTTTTTGTCTCCACCCCCACATGTCAGCCAGTGAGGCATGCTGCTTTTCTCATTGGTGCTGATTTATTTATCCAGTCTGGCCCTTAGTACCCTCATTTCATGTCTGCTCTCATTTCTGCTCCTGGTCTTTGTGACACCAAGTTATATTTTTACCCCTAATGCTCATGAACGGCTATGAGCGACGTTCAGCGGGCATGACAGCGGCCTCCGTTTTGCTCAAACTGCAGTGTTTCTGCTCTTCCCGTCGTGGCTGTGCTGTTTTTACCGGCAGCAGGGCCCGCTTACCACGCAACGGCTCCAGTCGCCTCGGGCCTCCCCGCCCAGAGGAAATAGAGTGACAAGGGAGGACAGGGCAGACAGAAATAGAGAAAGAGAAGGGAGAGATAGACTGAAAAGAGACAAGGATGACAGGAGGAATGAAAGATGACACTGAGAGACATCCTGTCACTCCGTATCTATGTAGGTTTTAGTCTACATGTGTGAGTGTGTTTGCATGTGTGTGTGCATGAATGTAATATGTGACAAACACACAGGGGCCCGGGTTTAGCGCATTCAGTGTGTGTTTGTGTAACATCTGCATGAGTGGTATAAGTATGCATATTTATGCATACGTCCGAGTGGGTTGCGTGTGGGCTTGTGTGCACTTGAGTGCGCACGGTATCCGTGTTTGTGTATCTGTGTGCGGCAGAGATAAAGACATGAAGGAGGAAGGGCCGCCGTGGTGCTTATATGTCACCCAGCGCTGGAGGGGAAATGACTCCTCTCTGTCCCCGACCCAGGGGAGGCAGAGGAGGAGCACAGCTGACTTCTCCTGCTTCTCTGCCTTTTTCTCACCCTCTCCTTCAGAAATGTAGCTAAAGCCTCAGTCACGGCCTCTCCCTCTCTCTCTGACTCACACACACTCATACTTGAATGCTCACTCGCTGACGGGAGTACGTCTCACATTATCCCCCCTTTCCTCCTCTCGTGCTTCTCATCCCCTTATCCCTCCTGTTCCCCTCCTCCGCTCTTCTCTATCTACCTCATGCTTCCTGTTTCACCCCTCCCACCTTCTTCTTCTTCTGCCATTTTTCACCCCCCTGCAGCTAGATGTCAACTTGTGATTCTGCATTAACCCCTTGATCCACACAAACACGCACACACACACACACAAGCTCTCACCCTCCCTGCTAGTCCCCTGCTCCACTCCGATCCCCTCTCAGGAAAATGGAAAACAAACCCAACAAACCAAGGCTTCTGATATTTCCTTCCCTCTGTTCAATTAAACATGGCCTCCATCTGCTTCTTTGTTTCGCTTCGGCTTTTCTTCTGCAATATTGACTATGGTTGTTCTTGTGATTGTTTCTTAAGACTGTGTTTTAACCTGTTATAACCACAGATGTACGTATTAACACTGGAGGAACATGTCACGGGTGTGTGTGTGTGCCTGTGTGTGTGTGTGTGTGTGTGTGTGTGTGTGTGTGTATGCATGGAGGAGGGTGGATTTGTTCTGCTTCAAGATTCTGTGCCAAATCTTTTTCAGAACATTCAATCTCTGTTCATGTGCCATACTGAGAATTTATGAAATAAAAATAACGTTTTTTCACAAAATTCAAAGTGCGATTGGGGTTCTTATTTTCCGACTGTAGATCTGTTAACTTAGAAGCATGTGAGCTAAATCACTGGAGCACCACTGCAATAAAGCTGCGTGTATGTGTTAATGAATTTATGTGGACTCTTCCTCGTCGTTGTTATTTTCCCAGATAGCCACCTCTTCCTTCAGTCAGCATCAGTCTTATCTCAGTGTGTAGCAGCGTTGCAGTGTGTGTGTGTGTGTGTGTGTGTGTGTGTGTGTGTGTGAGTGAGTGAGTGTGTGAGTGTGTGTGAGTGTTTCGAAGGCATTGTGTCAGTGTGTTAAAGCTGATTTGACACTGAGGCTGTGGACCGGCTGGCTGCAGGGTGTGTATCGTGACCCAAGCGGCTGACCTACGCCTGCGCCCCACGTCTGCACGTATGCGTGTGTCTTTGTGTTCATGTGGGTGCGTGTCTATGTGTGTGTGTTGTTCGTGGGATGTTGTTTAGCCTGCGGTGAACACTTAGCTCGTGCTGGCTGGGGGTTTGCCAAGAGGTCAGCTTCTGAATGCTACTGACTCAGGGTTACAATTATTGGCTTACCGTGTGTGGGTTTATATATGTGTGTGTGGGTGCAGGGATAGGGGTGCAGGTTGGGGTTGTTGGGATGGATTAACATTCATTCACACACCGTCCTAACTGTGAGTTCCCTGTTTAATTTTAGGAATAAATTATTATATTAAATTATCTTAATTTCACAGCTCTCTCGATCGACAACAAAAACATCGAGTTCTAAACGTGTTAGATTTTATTTCAGTGAAACCTCAGTAGTGCTCACCTGCTGACAGCTGAGCACTACTAATGATAGAAAGATATACTCTGTGTGTGTGTGTGTGTGTGTGTGTGTGTGTGTGTGTGAGTGCAGAGCTCAGAGTCCTTATTGGAACAATGCACAATATTAAAAATGCCCAGGTTTAAACTGTTCAATAATGTAATCTGGACTGAAACATAATCAATGACTCTCTGCCAGAGCTGCAGACTTCAGACCTGATTTGGCCCTGAATGCTGTGGGACTTGAGTTGACTGACTAAAGACTTGAATGGACTTGAAAAACATTCATTTTGAATGATTTAATCATGTTTTAGAATATTTAATTGTTCGGCCTTCACGCAGAAAGGACCAAGTCTTGTGTGTGTAACAAAACTACGTCCAGACTGCAGACAAAAGTGGCCGAAATATGACTTTTTTTGGCAAATATTTGACTCAGATCTTTTTTCATAACAGTGTGAACAGCAAAAATGACTTATGTGTGTTCCATAATTTAGATTTAGGTCTGAGTTTTCATTGCAATGCAAACTCAGTATCTCATGCAATTTTTTACCTTTCTGCAGACATACATTCATCTCAATTCATCACAAAAGTTGTTAAAAGTAGCTTTCGAAATTTTGATTTAAATCTGTTTTGTGTCTCCATAAAAAGACATAAAAACATTTGGCTATCTTTCTATTCCTCCTTGTCTTTGTTACCATCCTTACATAATTTGCTGCTTCATTCTGCTGCACATCAACTTAGAAATTAAACTGTAAACCCTGACCTTTGTTCTTGTTCTTTTGCACATGTGGGTCAGTTTAGGAATGTGACCAGTTCACACTAGAATCTGAATAAGGCCACTTTGAAAAAACAAACAGATTACTGGTTCTGAGCAATGAATCTGAATTGAGCACAGAGTCTTGCAGTGTGACCAGAGTCCTGCATCAGGTCGGGTAGAAGATGCAGGTCAGATTACAGGTTTCCCATATTAAATATATTAAAATCAAAAATAATAACCATAACAATTTTATGTTTTTATCCTCTGCATGTACGGAGCAGGTCTTTAAAACCTACAATTCTTCCTCAGCGTAACATAAACATGTTGTATATGTATGTTGTGAATTAAAAATTATATTCCATCCTATCATTGTTAAGAAATTTCACCCAAAAACACCAAATGTGACGTTCATGGTGGAGTTAAAAGAAAAGTAAGTAGATCACCAAGTCATCAGCATTCATTGTATAAGGACCATGGATGTCTCAGCAACAGTTCATAAGAATTCATACAGTGGTTCGTTGAGATATTTCAGTCTGTACAAAAGTGCCACCCTGACATTTCAATCCTTGGAGTCACACTGCATGACTAAAAATCACAGTTAACACAAACTCACTTTAAAAGAAAATGTTCAAATGCAGCTTCATTTTAATGGGTTGCATTCAGACCTGAGAGATTTGCAACGTGAAGACTTGACTCGGTCTCTCCCTTGAGGATTTGATGCTTGACACAGATTTATGTTTGTTCCCAAAACACTTATGAAACAACTCTGGTCTTACATTAAATCTTTGTTACTTGGCCTGTATAAAAAAGTCACAATACTTTCAAACACACACCCAAAACTCCAAATCTTGATGTTTTTTATCCTTACAATCTATACAACATACAAGTTATCCTACATTTAAAACTGTACTGATCTGTATTACCTGCAACTATTTAAAATCATGCATACAACTGTGTGAGCTTTCTGCATAAATTCTCCTGTTTCCCTTCTAACAGATTTTACATGTAAACCAGGAAGCTTTTTTTCTTTCTTCCCAGGACTGGTAATCTAGCAATTTAGCTTTTCCCTTTTTTTCTCTGCAAAAATTCACTAAATTCTGTAATCAGATTATTGTAATCCAGTTACACATTATGTATTACTCCTCCAGCCTTTGTGTGGGTGTGCACATGAGAAGCAGCAGCAAAAAAAGAAAGAAAAAAAAAAGAAAATGCAAACAAGCACTGTGCTGTTTTGCATGATGTCTGCGCACAGTCCATGTTAAAACACACAGGTTTGAATTGCATGAACATCTTGTCATTTGTATTACCATATTTTAAAAAGTGTGACATATTTTCTGCATGGGTGCATGCGCTTCAGTGCATGGTGGAGGGTTATCAGTGAGTGGAAAATACAAGTGCTCTTCCTGCAGGAGTCATGTGTTGTAACTTCAAAATGCTGATGCGACACCACCTCCGTTCGCGTACATGCTATCCAGGGTGCAGTTTGCGGTCGCCCTGAATAGATTATGCAAAAGCACCTAACAATTCTCATTTTCACCTCAGCAACACTAGGATCTACATGACTCAAGGGTAGAGCAGCAAGTATGTACTTAAGATTGGAACAGACTGCATGAAATCCAGAGCAATTTATATGTGACAAAACAGTGAGGCTAAAGCATGCAGCTCAATCACAAGGCGCTATTTCTCTCTCAGCTCTAGTTAGGCTAAAATAGTTGTGATTGAAGGTTGAGGGGGGGACTGTCAGGGAGAAGTAAAAGCTGGTGGAAGGACAGGGATGGGGATTTGAGGAGGAGAGAGGAGGAGGGGAGTCCTAACGATGAGCGGCAAACAAGTTTCCGTTTTCTTCCTCCCCTTCTCGTGCAAAGGCCAATTCTTTCAGTTGGCTGAAATCTAAGTGATTTCTCCCCCTGCTTTTCCCCTTCTGGGGCCTGTCGCATGTCACTCTCCTCCTCGCTGCCATTTGTCTCTGGTTTTCTGCTCTGGTGCTCCTGCTGCGTTGGCGTTGTGGTTACTCTGGGAGGTGAGCGTCGTCTGGAGGTCAAGGCTGGCATTAGTCCTGGATGTGAAGGTCAGAGTCGGAAGAAGGTGCCTCTGTCTTCTTTAATTCAGTCTCGTGTGATGAACGGTCCGTGTCACCCTTCCACAGCCCCCACCCACTCATCCCCTCGCCACTCTGCCGTTCTGCAGTGATACAGTTGTAAAGTGTAACCTTGGAGACAGGGGCTAATCATCCATCCCATAGCTACCCTTTCAATCCTTCTCCCTCCACTTCTCCCTCCATCTCCCTGTCTCTTTACACCTCTCCTCCTCGCTCTCGCCTCCCACCCCCTCTCCACCTCCTCTCCACCCTTACCCTCCTCTTCACCGCAACAGGCTATTTAGGTATTTCATTGGGTTTACAGTATTTTCTCAATTATCTACCTACCTCTTTACCTCCCCCCCTCTTCCTCCCCTCTCTTTGTTTGTCCTGTGGAAGGACGTTTGTTTTCCTGTGGGGGTAGAGGGGAATCGACATCGAGAGATGAGTTATTGATTAGAAAGCAGGTTGCAGGGGAGAGGTAATGCGTCTCAGAGAGAGAGAGAGAGAGAGAGAGAGAGAACACAAGATGACACGTACAACCTATGACACATCCTGCATACTGTTTCAAGGCAGCTTACCCACGCATGCCAATGTAACATATGTGCAATGTGCTGTGTACACGCTGTTACATGCACACATGATTAAAGGTGACACAAACTGTTGTGTGGAAATCTTTGCAATTCATTCACGTTTAACAGATTAAGAGAAACGTGCTCATATGTAGGTGGAGAAATCAACATCCCGTTAGCCTCTGAGAAAACTCACTCTGTTTCACTTATAATGATCACGACTCCCTAATTTTGATTTGCTTCTTTACGTGTCACTCTTTTAACAAACCAACAGATTATTATGAGATTATGAACACGTCGTTAAAGGGACAGTTCAACCCTAAATCAAAAACACATATTTCTATCATACTCATTGCTCTATTTATCAGTCTAGACTGTTTCAGTTTGAGTTGAGTGTTGGAGAGATGTTTGCCTTCTCCTGAATATAATGGGACTACATGGCATTCAGCTTGTGGTGCACAACATACCAAAATAATACATTTTAAAAAAAAAACTCTTTCCAAAAATCTGACCTGGTTGCTCAAAATATTCTGCAGATGTTGTTGTGAGCAGTTTCATGTAGGACTAGAACAATTCTTTTCATGTATAGTTCCCCCATGAAGGTCTGTGGATTATCTTGAGTAACCAGGTCATGATTTTTTGGGGGAAAAAACTGTTTTGTTTGTTTGTTTTTTGGTGCTTTCACCATCTTGTTCCATTTGAGAGAAGTCATAAATCTCTAATCTCTCAAAATAATATTGTTTGATAGAAAGAAGAGGAAAATATGTACGGAAAAGGTTATGGGATGATCTGTCTCATGACAGTTATTCATGAAATACTGGCAATTTTTCCCCAAAACTATTTCTCTAAATCAGTTTCTAAATAGATTTGAATTGAAATAGGATGTGCAGCTGATGTGCTGAGGAGCTGAGATGCAGTGAGTTCAGAATCAAGTGCTAATGGTTGTTGTCATCATATACTGTAAACATCATTTGCTGATTTGTTCGACTCTGAGCCGCCAGAAATTGATTCTCAGTGGACGTTTTCTGAACTAAATTCCAGTTCACAAGCTTCAGGGTAGCTTTTCAAGGCGTTGCATGTTGGTCAAGCTGAAAACAAGGGCATTTATTTCAATTCCTGAAAGGCAACACACATGGGATATCATTTTCCACCTGACTGTGACACATTTTAACTGCACTGTTAAGCACACCATAGCGTAATGAAAAACCTACACATTTTGGGCCACATGTGGCTCACATACAAGGGCAGGTATGACACCAGCAGTCTCGCAGTGAGACAGAGCAGAGAATATGCCATCCCAGGAGAAGGTCACAAAAATCCAGAAAACAACACAAGATGTAATTTATAACAAGGATTTACCCAGGGACACTATTTCATGCACAGCTATCCATGAAGAGATGTCTTTTTTTCCCTGAGAGCAAGCATATGTTCTGTCAGACACCGGTGGAGGCATCAATGTAACACCAGTCCACCAGCCAACGTGTGCGAGTGTGTGTGCAGCAAAAGCAGCTCTTTATGGAGGTGCCAGAGCCTTCTCTGTGGTGCACAGTGTTTGCAGAATGTAGTCTTGTGATATGACGCTATCACAGGCTCCAGTCTGGACCCAGCGATGGGCTCACATCCACGCATCCGTGTCTATAGAGCTCCTCAAAACCCGACATCCGACAGGACTCTGAGAGCATTTCAGGAGGCCGGATTGCAGCCTGCTATCTCGGATAATTATCTCTTGATATTCAGCATTCCAGACTAGAGCAGAACAACTGGGAGACAATCTGTACAAACAAACACGATGCGATTATGAATGCATTACCATCCAGCAGACAGGCAATCAACACGCAATGTCTTGTCGTGCAACCCTGCAGAATCCTGAGTCCTCTCAGGTTTCAAACACATTGGAGATGATTGACATGCAAACACAAGCTGCTTGTGTGGAATAATGTCAGCTCGCCTCACCCCTACCATGCTTTTACTCCTCGCTCTGCGGCTCCTGCTAACATGAAGGTGCTATGTATGTTTTCCCAAGGTGAATTGACTGGCTTGACGTTGCAGGCCGAGCATGATTGAGCACTTGTAGTACATTTTAAAATCTGTGTACTGCGCGGTGTGCAACCTTCGCTCGTGCACGTGGTCACTGCTGCCACCACTCCCTTCCATCCCTATGCTGCAGCGCTAAACGTTTCAAGTAGTTGCGGTAATGACTTGAGGCAAGGAGGCGATGGTTGAGGTGAATCTCTCTCTCTCTCTTTCTCTCTCAGTCTCATCAGCGTCTTCAATCCATCGATTAGCTACAGAAGAGTACTGACAGGCAGCAGCCACTGCGGTCCTGCAGGGTTGCCTGCGTATGTGTGTGTTGGTGTGTGTGTGCGTCGGCTTGCAAGTGTGAACAGCAGATAGGGATACAGACAGCAGACACGGGGGCAGAGCCTGCAGTCGTGCACACCTATGCCAGGGAGTGCGAGAGCCTTATTTACTCCACTACCTGGTTTATTGAGTCAACCCCCTCAGTTAGGCTCTGATGCAGCCGCCTGCCTCGCCTGCGTGGTGTGTCACCAGGCTTTAGCAGCGTGTTTTACTTTCTTGTGCACATGCAGGCGTCGTTGACCATGCAGGGGCATGCCACCTCTGCACCCTGCACTGCACACACTCGGACCTGTTTACGCATGGGCCGGTGGCGGCAGCAGTGGAGCCTAATGAGACGACATTATTTATAGTCTGGCGTGACAGCAGCGGCCTCACCATTAGACTGATAATGAGTCACTGGGATATTGATGGATGCTTGTCTATATTGGTATTCACCAAGGAACCGGTGCCACTTCTCCGGGTTGCCGTGGATACCAGCGTTGCCTGCTAAATGACCCAATAATAATAATGATAACAATGACAGCACTGTGTGGAGATTGAGTTTTAAAACCACAGGGAGAAGGACGCCGGCCGGAGTGCGAGAGTAATGAGGATGGAAGGAGAGCGATACAAATGAAAAAAGGGAAATAAATGTGGGAGGGTGGAGGTGAAGGGGTGGTGTATCAGGAGTTTGGCTGGGTGGGGGGACAGAGGGCGAGAGAGAGACAGAGACACAGGGGGGTGGTGGGGGGGACACAATCGATGATCAGTGAAGTAGCATTAGCATTGTTCACACCCCCCCCACCCCACCCCCCGCACCACCACCACCCCTCCACCCCAGCTCCCCACCACCCCCTTCTTCCTCTTGCGGCCTCTCTTTCTTTCTTGCTGCAGCGTTTCCATGGCGACCAAGAAATGTGGGAATACCTCTGTCCTTCAGAGAGAGAGAGAGAGAGAGAGAGAGAGAGTACAAGAGAGAGAAGGAATGAGACAAAGGTTGCAAGGAAGGAAGGAAGGAAGGAAGGACGAGAAAAAGGAAGGGAGAGAGAGGGGGAAAGAAGATCCAGGGGAGCTCGGGGGTGAGGAGCAGACATCACTCACTGGCTGAGCGCACATTAAAAGCCTTGTTTAGCCCTTGAAGGAGCAGCTAAAGTATGAAACATTGTGATCTTAAACACTCGTGTACACACATAAACAAATGTGCGTCAGAGTCGGCGCCCTGCTAATGCATTCAGCCCCCTCCGCTGGCTCCGCTTCCATGAAAGAGAGTTAGTGGAAAGTGTTTTCATTGTGCGCAAACACACACACACACACACACACACACAAACATACACATTTTCACACACACACACACACACACACACACACACACACACACACACACAGACACACACACACAGACACACATACAGATGTGATTGTGATTGCACATGTTAATCAGTGGCCAGCCGGGCTCTTATGTATTTACCTGGCCTCTGTGTTGTGAAGCCAAGTTATATGACGACCCACTTAGACTGAAATAGTCTCATGCCTTTTGCTTTCCATTGCGACGCATGTCCACCTCACCTTGTTTACCCTAAATCCCCCCGTGTCGTCTGTTTGTAAGTGACTGGTGCATTAGCAAAGCTCGTGGTGTCCTCCCCCCGACTCCTGTTGTCACCCTCTCCCGCACCGCTCTCACCTTCCTGCCAACCTGCTGCAAAGATCCTCCTCAAATTCATTTTATTGGCAGCTAGCATTTCCATGGAAACATCTCGAAACCATGGCAACTATTTGAACGGAGCCAAACGCTTTCAAAACTGCTGCACTCGTCCCCTCACTCTACCTCTTTTCTCCCTCTCCCTCATGCTATCTTTACTCTCTCCTTTTTCTCCTCTTCAGTGTGGACAATATTGTTGTCGCAGTCAACCTGCACGAGTACATATATATATATATATATATGTGTGTGTGTGTGTGTGGGGGGGGGGAAACTATACATAGTCAACTTTTCATGCAACCAATCACTGCTTCATCGTCCACATGCATGGATTTGAGCTTTTGGTGGTGTGGCTTTGTGAGCCGATTGTCTTTAACACACATGTGTGCGTGTCCATGCATGTTGCATCCTCTCTGCAGGAACCAAACATGATTATGGCTGAGTGCCTAATGCCTAAGCCTCCTCTCCTCCTCCACTACTTACCTTGAGCTTGTCCTTTCAAGTGTTTCAGCAGCAGCATGCCTGTCTGTCAAACTTCTGACTCCTCCCCCGGGATGCAGCCTGATGATGTGAACCGGAGTAAGACTGAACTGACTGGCTGCCTGCGAGTCATGTCACAGCAGCCTCTCCTGACTAGGCCTGGCACTGCTGCAGCTGCTGTGGTGGACAACACAAACATCCAGACCCAGACCCAGACCTCCACAGAAAATAACAATTTGGCTAGATTTGAAAACTGCAGCAGGTCAGGTTGGTGCCCAAATCAAGTAAGGCTCCATGGATTTGCCATGTTTGGATGAGTGATGTTTTTATGCAACGCCGTTTTTCATGTGAACACAGAAAACAAGTGAGTGATACACTATAAACTATTAAATTATGATAGTCAATATACAGTATGTGTTTAAGCCTATAGAGGACTTATCAGAGCACGTCACTCCAGTGTCACAAATGATTGCCCACATTTGCTGTAGAAGGAATCAGAAGTCAGCTTAAATACACAAGAAAACTTTAATCACAGGAAGAGTAATCTGTTTTGAACATGTCGTGGTGGGCTGCCAAAACCATCATTTTTATAAGTACATTACATTATTATTTTATACATTTACATATACATTTTTTTGCCTGTCCCAGAATGACAAGTTGTTATAATATCGAGACAGCATTTCAACAGTAACATAAAGTTTTGTTTGACATAGAGTCTTTTTTTGCTCACTAGTTTTTTTTGCGATCATAGTGTTCTTATTGCCGGCCCGTTTTTTTTTTTTTTTTTTTGCAGCTGGCATGGCTTTAACAATGTTTGTATCTGAAGACCAACCTGAACTCAGCATCACTCTGGTTCCCTCAAACAAAAAGCCAACTACATTTGTACAATTGGTTTTGAATTATTGCAGAAAATAAGCTCTGTGGCAAACAAAAGTTTATATTACTTGTTTAGTTCACACCACTTTTATGGTTTTTGAAGCATGAATGCAATCCCCAGAAGTAAAAAAGCTAATGTTACGCTATAAACAAACTACACAATAGTCACATGACTTCAATATTTACCACAACTAAGCTGACAATTAACATACCCGACAAGTTTTGTAGTCTCATTGACACTTGGTAGCAAGTTGCTTTTATAAGAGAAGTAAAAACTTCAAAATTCACAACACTAGTCTGTATTTACTGTAATATTTTATGCGTCTCAGGCTCATGTTAACCACAGACCTTATTTCAGACGTCTTACCAAAGTACAGGATACTGGAAATACAAAAAAGCCAACTCATTTACAGGTTTTAGGACTCATTCTTGCAGCACCCTATTCATTTATTTTATTTAGAGAGATGAAAAAATATATTTTTTAAGTTGTATAACCCTGTTAATAAGCACGTTGGTCTGTCAACAGTCCCAAATAATGTTTTGATATCAGGCACAATTTGCCCACAGAAAGTGGACCAATTAGGTAAACATGATGCAATGTGCACTTATAGACATCATGTTGCATATTTTCTGGGCAGTTGAAACAGAAAAAACCTACCTCTCGTTTCCATTTGGATCTGTGAATAGGCCCAGTGGCCAAATGCATCATAAAAGCTAAAGGTGCATGCACCAATTAGTGTAAGAAGCTGAATATGTTGTTCCAGTGAAAGGCGATGCTCACTTTATGATAGTGGAGCACATAAAGCAGAGACATTTTGGTTGGAATGGCTTTCACCACTGTCTGTCTAGCCAAACATATTTACTGCCTCATTTACCAACTCTGATAGATCCCTCTTCAGATGAGACAGGGAAGTATATGATGGCCAAGGATATAAAGCTTTCTGCAGCTCCAGGTTTAGTGTGTATGATGATGATGCAATGGAGCTTTTCCAAAAGTAAAAGTTTAACCAACAGAACTCACAGCTTGACTGGACTACAGTGAGTGTGATCTGACTTATCATCTAAGAGCTATTAAAAGTTGTTTATTTTTATTTTTTGAGGTACATATCAGAGTAGTTTCTTTAACACAGGGGGCTTTGAATGTGACAGTGCTGACTGAGACGAGAGATGTGACGAGAACATTTACACAGAAATGCAACCAACAATACTTTGTGTGACTTCTCTTGTGTGCCAAAAAGGGAAGAGGAGAAAAAGTGCCATAACTATGAAATTGAATCTGTCCTATTTTAGATCCGTCTGTAATAATTGATATCTCACCAGAGCTCTGAAGTGACAGTAGGCTTTGATTTTATCTGAAAGATCTAATTGTAAGGCTGTGGTCATACAAGCACAGGGAAACTAATAACATCACTCTCAACATGAAACCGGGCTGATAAAATAATTTCCATCCGTAATGATAAAGGAGGAAGTGGGGAGACAAATCTGTTTAATGTCAAGCTGCACTTATTGTCTTCATCAAAAGAAAGCCATGAAACATATATAAAGCATTAATCACTATTCTGCTTGAATCATGACAATCCAAGCTTGTCTTCTTTGAGTTTTTCAATGTACTTTTTTCTCTGCTTGCAATTTTTCCAACCCTGAATTTCTTAAAATAAAACATTATTTGTCTTCAGCAAGTAAAGTGAAATTAGCGTAATTGTTTTAATGAAAAGACCTCAAGGCATTTTTTCCCCTCCACCCTGTAATAGCAGATGAGTCCCTCTCACCTAAAGCACAAGGCTGTCCCCAAAATCAGAGAGGAAGCAGAAAACAAAAAACCACAGCAACAGCAGAAAAATATAACAAATAGTTTGAAAAAAATTACCAAAAACAATACCCTAAAATAATAATACTATTACTAAACATAATGCAGATGAAAGCGCAGCCATATACACAAGTCTATTCCCCAAAGACCTGCTCGGGATTTGCTCAGTGGGGGGAAAAAAACAATTACAGTGGCATGAAATGAATAAAAGGTATATTCAGTTATCTGAGTCCTTTGAAGATGGGTGAGGACGAGTAAGCAAATCTAATTCAGCAGCGAGGGTTTTCCGTTGCAGACGAGCCTATGAGAAAAAAACTCCCAAAATGCAGAGATTAGTTGGTAGAACTGCCAGTTTCTTCTTCTCTGGGGAGTCTTCTCTGTGTGTGTGTGTGTGTGTGTGTGTGTGTGTGTGTGTGTGTGTGTGTGTGTGTGTGATGGTATGAGGGGGTGATATCGTATCGTAGGCCGATTCGGTCTGTGACAGACTGAAACTTCAGCAGTAGCAGGATTCCTGGGAGTTAATGATGAGGAGCCAGCAGAGGTGAGGACATTATGATCAAACACATGCAGAGAGAACAAAATGAACACATTCGGGGGGTTGACAAAATAACAGAGGCACCCTAACAACATGTGAATATCAAGCAGCTAATAAGGAGGACGACCACTCTTCGCTGCCTTTCCGAACAGCTCCAGTCCTCGCTGTGAAGCTTTCATGCGGTTTCTTGGACTGCATGTGGCAGATTCTTGGAGCTTCTTTCAAGAGGGAAAATAAGGGACGAGGAAAGGAAGGGAAATCTTCTGATAAAAGTTCAATGATGTTTCTGGTTGAGACAATGCTGCTGCTGAAAACATGTTGTTTCCTGTAAATGTGCAACTGAGTCATTTATTTTTCTTGGGAAGAACGGATTTAAAATGTTTTTACAAGCGTCCTGCAGTGTGCAACGCTGGCCTCCGACGGGGGATGCAGGCCTCCTAAGGTTTTTACAGTGAGACAATGTGCCATGAACTATTTCTTGCCTTTTATGAGCGCACAGCAGTACTTCCAAACCTTTTTTGGTCTGATGAACTCACAAAAGATCAATCTTTATGATCAAGTCAACCTTTCAGTTGACTAGTTTTTCATGTAATTGACCCGTTACAGTAAGAGGGTTCTCCAGGTTTGAATCCAGCTTGCAGCTCTTCTGCATGTTCTCTCTATGTCAGCGTGGGTTCTTTCCGGGTCCTCCGGCGCCCTCCCACAGTCCAAAGACATGCAGCTTAGGTTTAATTGGTGACTCTAAATTGCCACTGACAGTGAGCTTTATCATGTCCTGATGAAAATGCTTGTGGTGCGTGCATGAATTTGCTTACACTTAGGGGTTTGGGAGTTTGAAAATATTGTCACACTTCATTTTGGCCAACTATTTAAACCATGACTTTAAGCTAAACAAGTAATACCATTACTCTTAGCTATTTATGTGTTTTTATTTAAATTTTCATTTAAACAAGGTACATTCACAACATGAATGATACGCAGTTGCTCACAAAGTTGGAATAAAATATTTTTTCTACCTCTTTCCATGAAATGGATGTGACAATGTGATTTATTCTTGACAGATAAAGTGTATATCACCCTCAAATCTTCCTTATTAATCAATCTCTTCCAAACATATCACAATGAAAATGAAACCACAATTAACAGAAGATTGTGTATGAAAACAAAATTTTTCCACCTTATGGGCAACCGTGTACAAAAAGAATGACTGGAGAAGAGTCTGAATTAAGCAAAAAAAAAAACAACAACCTACAAGACAGCAAAAGACATGTGTTCAAATGTAAACCATGTTGGCCAACCATATCTGTTAAATACATGTCTACTTAGCAAATAATTTTACCATTTAGCCATGACTTTAAGATATCTATTTCAGCTGTGCAGCCTTTAGGCTACTTTTAGCTAACTATGGCGGCATATCCATTACTTTTAGCTAGGCTTGCCAACCGTCCCTTGAAAAATTGAATCGTCCCGTATTTAGAAACAAAAGCACCCGTCCCGTATTGAGGTGAAAAGGGACGCGCTTTGTCCCATATTACTGTGACAGTCAAAAAAAAGTCAGTAAATGGCAATAAAAAATGAATAACAGGGCGCTTTATATGTAAACTTAGGGTAAACTTGTTTCCAGGCCGAGTAAGATGATACAGAATACGCTCATCCCATTGGTCGAGGAGAAGATAGCAGAAGACAACAAAGCAGCATGCGTAGATTATAACTGACACAGACGCCGACACTGCTTTACGGGGCGATACACCTTCGAGCAGCAATGCGACTCCTCTGAGAAAAAAACAGAAAAGGGTGCAAAAATACTGCGGAATGGGAAAAAGGAAACACCTGAGTGGGACAAGTGCGTGATAACATCTATAAAGCACACTGCACGGTGTGCCGGCGCTCTTTTTCCGTAGCCCATGGTGGACTCACTGATCTGAAACAACATGCTTCCAGTACTGTGGTCACGCCATCTGCACTTTAAATTTTTGTGCGCAATTACATTGCACTTTATGGTAGGCCATTTTTGTCAGCTGCAAGACTCCATAGCCATTCAATTGTATTCATGCTGCTCCAATAAAATAAGTAAATCAAATTGTTATCAGCAAACTCCAGTGCATTCTTGAAGACCAGGTCCCCATGTGTTCATGACATGGATTTCATGCCTTTACTGAACCAATTTGGAATTATGGAATGCCATAATCTTCCAAATTGGCCATTCAATTGCATACATGCTGCATTTTAAAAGCCAACAAAAGGAGTAAATCAAATTGTTATCAGCAAACTCCACTACATCTTTGAAGAACAGTCCTAATTGTTATTTTGTATTAAAGTGAATTGCTGGATAATAATTTGTTTTCCCTGTATTCATGTCACACAAAAATATGCAACTAATTCAATTCAGGTTTGAGTCAAATTGTTAAAAAATAATTTTAATTAACCCTACTTTTAGCTCATATTTAAACTAGTATTACATTACTTTTAAGTTAGCTGTCTATGTTATTACTGTTATTGTAGTTTAAGAACATTGCAATAGCTCTGCTATTTAGCTATTACTTTAACCTAACTATTTGACATGTTTAGCCTTTAGCCCTAACTACCAACAGTTTAACATTTAGCCAACTTTTAACTGTTAATCCATGCTTTTCAGCTATTTTGACCGTTAATTATTACTTTAAGTTAGCTATCTATGTCATCTCTATTACTGTAGCTAAGGAACATTACAAAAATTCTGCTATTTATTACTTTTAGCTAACTATTTAAACTATTTTGTAATTAGTTTGAACCCATAATTTCAACCATTTATCCATTGCTTTTAGTGGTCTATATCTGTGTCACCTTTAAGGCTTTTTGTAATGTTTACTTTAGATAATTTATTGGTATTTAATTTAAGTTAGAAACAAGAGGTGGATGATTACTTAAAGTTTACAAATTTATTTTGTAACTTTATTATTTTTTTACTTAATACCATGACACCAATACATCCTGTTTAGTTACTTCCTATTTGACTGGAAAAAAGGAAGGCAGACATGTGTTGCATGCATCTGCACATCCACTCTGAAGCATCATAGAGGCAATGCCGTAAGTTTGATTTTGCATTTGACATGTTTATATATAAGCAGTGATTTCATAAATTAATGTATTTGATAAATTAAGTTAAAAGCATTTTAATTTACAATTATATACAAGCAGGCAGCAATGTGTATCATGTTTACAGCTGTGTTTGTTGTAATGTTTAAGTTAAAATACGTTTGTATTGCTTTATTTGCAGTTTTCACCAACATGTTAATGAAGGAGTGTGACAGTAAACGATCAAACTTACTACTGCTCTGTCTTCATTGGCAATGGTTTAACTTGGTGTTTAGTCAGAGTTGCAACACCCTGCACGAGAACACTACAATATCGTAATGTTAGCTAACAGTATTTTAACATTTAGCCATTACTTTTAACCAACTGGTTTACAATTTAGCTATTAGAATATTTTTAGCCAACTTTGTTAAGCATTTATCTATTATTTTTAGTTAGTCATCTGTCAATAAGGTTAGCTAATGGACATTACAATCATTTTTCTATTCAGCTCATACTTTTAATTAACTATTTAAACTATTAAGCCATTAGTTTAAAAAAAACCTCATAACTTTTAGCTGTTTCATTACTGTAAGCTAACTACATTGTTTTTTACATGCAGCCATTACTTTCAACATTTTTAACAGCCATTGTTTTATTTGAAGCATTTATATATATATATATATATTTCAACAATTTATCCATTACTTTAAGCAAAATATTTCAAGATTAATTAATCTTTTACCTCTCTATTTTATTGTGTTGTGTTTTATTTTAACACTATTTTAACCTTTTAACTATTTCTTTTACCCAACTCAACATTACTTTTTAGACTCTCTTCACGTACTTTGAAGGCATTGTTCATTGCAACACTGGTCAGGTATTAAAGCTGACTCATTATGTGAATTTTTAATTAATAGTTGAGCTACTCCACAGTCTGTCCATGTGCACCCAGGCGACTGCATTATCCTGGTTGCGAATGGCTGTCGTCGTGTTATCTGTCTTACGTATCACCTGAGCCTTTGCTGACTGCAATTCCATCTGCATTGAAATGCAGAATACAAAGATCCTGTCAGCCAATCTGTGATCATACATCATGACAGGTCGGGTCACAGTGTATTTACAGAGTCTAACCCTGCCTTTGACTAGTGTAGCTGTGTGGATGCAGTAATGTCTTGTGGAGTGAGGAGACATCATGATGGAGCAGTGTTTGTACCCGAGGCTGCATCTGCCATTTGAAATGGCCTCATAGTCCTTGTCTGTTACATGACCATGCAGATCAATCATTAGACGTAATGCCAGTGCACGACTGACCGTAGCTGCTATTACAGAGCCACCGTTGTATCTCACAGTTGACAACAGATACTGGGCTGAAGGCATTCTTTGACTTTTCAAAAATTAGGAGAAAGGAAATTGAACTAACTGACTGAAATCTTTTACTTTAGGTTCTTTCATTCTCTATTTTCTATTACATTTGTAGAGCTCAATGAACAGTGTCACTGAGTTTTTGCCTTCATTCAGAAGAAGGCATGTGGTCATTTTTAGGCTTTATGGTTTTTTACCGTCAATCAGCCAACCTCTTCCATCTTGACCATTTTTTTTGTTTTCATGAGTGCAGTCAGTGTTTTGCATATGTTTTCATGATTTTCCAGACCATTTCCTTTCACACTACGCAGATGGATTCACATACACAATATGTGGCTCATTTCAGTGTGCCAACACATTAAACACCTACACGCATATGCATGTGTGTGCACCCACACATTACTTATGAGAACCTTCTGTTTGCTATATTTATTACCTAAACCTATATCTCACCACTACATTACAACCCAAAGCTACAAATAGTTAGGGCCACGGGGCAATCGTACCGAGTACCTGCCCTACAGCAATAGCTGTTGTTATACTGTGGATTTTTTCTTCTTCCTCTTCCGGACACAATTTTGTCCCGCTACTAGTCAAATTATATATCAAAACGTGCGGTTTGGTCGCAATCGGTGTGCTATTACTTTTCTCTACGGAATACGAATTTTTCGCGACATAAGTCACGAAAAACTGCCCAAAGTTGGGACAGCCGGGGAAAAAAATGAGCGAAAAAGAACAATAATTGGAGATTTTCAAATGTCTACTTCTCCAGCATGATTTCACCTAGAGACTCCATTTAAACTTTAAACAGTAGACACAAGTCTTGTGTATTGGTGTATTAATCCACGTTTCGAAATGCCAAATCCCAACTTGACCTAACTAACTCAAACTACTGAAGCATCAAAGTTGCTTTGATTGAACCATGGAATTCATTTTTGTGAAGAAAGAGACTCCCTCCATATTGTGGTTATTGCTCATTTTATGACATTGATGAAAATCAGGTTTTAGTTTACAGTCTACCCAACGGGTCAGATGGTAATGTTCTCTAAAACAATGTTCCTCTGATTATTGACTTGGGAACAACCAATCTGTGAATATCTTTCCAACTTTACCGAACACAAAAAGTTCACTTTATCCTCAACTTTTTTCTCGGACTGCATAATAAAAATAAAAATTCCTCCTCTCATTATATTTTTCTCCTACCTAGCCCCAATCCTCTTCTGTACTTAAGCATATGGTCTAAAGAACATGATATTTTTCCAGTATCTTCCCAAAAAGGGATGGATTGCTTCCTTCTGGTTCTGGGAGTGAAGAACTTCTATTTTCCCAGGGTTTTTTTTTATATTAAGGAGGAGGAGGACTGATTGCAAAACTGTGGATCTGCTAGTCAAACTCTCACTTTTGGTCAGATTAGTCATTGCAACAAGAGGGTCATAGACACAAGTGGCTAAAATTGTTTTTTTTAGATCGCTGGAACAAAGCTATTTTTTCATTTTTCTTAAAAAAGCTTTTCAGGAAGAACTCAGGACGCTGAAAGTGAAGTCGGATCAATGATAGGTATTATGGTTTTGCCAAAAATGCTTTTTGTTCAAGGCCAGAAATTCCAGTCTGTCCACCTCTGGCTGCTGTCACAGTTTCGGACCATTCAGGTGGCAGTTAATTCTGTTGATTGCTCTGCTCTGATTGCCTTTGATCTTTGCTCTGATTGCTTCATCCTTTGATGTGATTACAGTTACAGATACACATGCGCACACTCCTCCAGATATATAAGGGGTATTTTATGCCAGCACACTATACTAAAACGCGTGTACATCGCCTATGCGATGACATCAAACCTCTAACGTGCGCGTGTAAATTCCATTCACTTTCAATGGACAGACGAGCGTCACGGACGCGTACGCCTACACCTACGTGACGGCTGCATAATGGGTGAACTACACCTCAAATACATGACATGAAGACCTGCGTGACTGTTAAGTACAATCCTACATGAGCGTACAGACACAAGCTGTGTAGTTTGTGTGGAAATCAAATAGGGATGGGTCATTCGTGCCGTGCCACGTGCGAGCGTGTCACGCGTGTACGCCTATAACAGTATATCAGGACTGGAACATTGCTCAGGAACAAACTGAGGAAGAGGCTGTGCGCATTTACACACGAGGTCCACTGGATCATCAGGACCTGACAGTTATTCATTTTCTATGTTCTGCAGCATATCTACACATATTAGCTGTTACACAGAGTCTCGGCTTCATATGGTATTGTTTATAAGAAAGCAGAACTTATAGATGAACCCCAAGCCCCAACAGAGCTGTCAGGATATTTCTATTATTTTCAGGCACGTTTTTATTTTCTTGATAACGAAATCTCTCTCTCTCTCTAGGTTTGAATGTTATCGAATTTATATTAATTATATTATATTATATTATTACTATATTAAAAATAGTAATAGTAAAGTGCGACGCTCACAGCCAGTTCCCGGCTTCGCGCAGACATACACTGATGATCCAGTGGACCTCGTGCGTAAATGCGCACAGCCTCTTCCTCAGTTTGGCGCCTGAGCAATGGTCCAGTCCTGATATACTGTTTTAGGCGTACAAGCGTGTGTGTTATTGTCCTAAAGCCAACGCTTCAGACGCCTTAACGTGTGCACGTGTAGACTGAAATAGGGTAAACTGTCTCATCAGTCTCGCTTCGTGATACATGGATTGCTTTAATTGTGAAGCGAAGCACCTGTTAAACTCAAAATGTGTCATCATGAAGTAAATGATTATTTGTACATTGAGACGAGCGTGCACACAGGCGTCCGCTACGTTCGCAAGTGGCATGACACTTTTCACCCATCACCCCTTTATTATCTGGTGTACTCGCAATACGCGTATCTGTATGCCAACCCGTTCTCATTCCCAAAGCGTAATATACCGACGATTTGTCACACCCCTAGACGTATCATACTGACGCAAAGGGTACCCTTCCACGTCTGTGTGAAACGCTCTGGGTTCTCAATTGACTCCAATATAAACCCGCTCGCGGCGCTGAGAAACGCTAACTGGGGATTTCCACCGGACGCGTTACAGCAGCAGCACGTCTCCACAGCGTTTTTGCTGCGTCTGTCAATTCACACCGGGCGCGTTACAGCAGCAGCACGTCAGCTTAGCGAGCCGGCCGTATACACGCGAGATAACGAGATCACGCGATAATCCTGACCATACGGGAGACCGCAAGATCCCGTGATAAACTTTAAACTCTATTTATACAGTCTATGGATAAACTGTGTGTATAAAATAAACAACAACAACAACAAAAACCAACTTACTTTGCTTCTCTGAGGTGAAAGATATGTTGATCTGACCATCTATCCTTATAAAAACAATATCTTATGTCATAAATGATTGTATGATGTTCCACTTCAACAATCAGTCTCTTGTCGTCCGTGTCGCCGATCCTCTGAGACCCTTTGATTGATTGATTGCTGATCTGGTGCCCCGGTCATAACATTATGTTGATGTGAAGTAGTTTTAGGCTGCATGAACTGCGTATTGTGTTTTATTTTGAAAGGGGCGGAAGTGTTTTACGCTGATTCTGAGTCGGACTTCCTGTCTGGTGCTATCTGCTCTGTTGAGATTCACGCTATTTGGCAGCGTCTCGCGGAGAAATAGAAGTCCTACCTAATGCTCGCGTAGAGACGCTGACGCGACGCTGCAGTAACGTTACGCTACGCGCCCGGTGGAAATGCTCTCATTGATTAGAGTGTTACCTATTTGCAACGTCATACACGGCGCTGACGTGACGCTGCAGTAACGCGCCCGGTGGAAATCAGGCTTTAGAGCAGAGGCTACAGCCGTCTATTCACTCCAATAATATCCCGACCACGGCCCTACATGACGCTGCGAGCGACAATCTGATTGGAGAACCGAGGACCCTGTGCATGGAAGTATTTTTCTCCCTATTTTAAGGATTTCTTTTAATGACATTGTCAACATTTCTCAACACAAACACATCAAAGTCTCACTGATAATTCAACAATAAAACAGCTTCATGTTGTGGCTCTCAGTATCATTTTTTTCTCCTTCGATTCTGAGAAATAAACTTTTATTCGTTTGTTTTACGGCACTCCGCTGGCGGACATTTCTCTCGTTTTTAGTGAAAAAAAATAAATATTTTGACTAAAAAAAGTTTTATTTTTTCACATCTCGCACTCAGAGCACTCAAAGGGCTGTGGGAATCTAAGTCTGTTAGGGCAGATTTCCAAGGTTTGAAAAAAATAAAACTTTGTCATAGAGCTAAACCAAATACATCACCGGAAAGGTCTTGGCCTGGAGAGTAACATATATCAATTTCAAGGTTCTATAATATTCTTGCTTTGAGATATTGACCTTTGAACCTTAACCCTGGGGCATATTTAAATGATTATAACTAAGAGACAAAAAGGGTTACAGACATGAGACCTACTGTTATAGAAAGGTGTTGACATGGACTATAATGTGAGCATAGTCACTAAGGGGTGGGAGTGGGGGTGCTTTAGGATATGCTGAAAAAATAACAAATCCCCCATTGAACAAGACAATATTTAAATTCTGATGCCAAAAATGTGATTGACATCCCCCAAACCCCTGGAAAGCCACTAATTAAGTATTTCCAACTTCCAGTTTTAGGGGAAAACCTGTTTTATTAAAAAAACTACAACTCCCTAGACCTCTCGTTTTGTAGTTCTTCCGTATTAGGGTTGTGAAAACCTATTTCTACCCAATATATCGAATATCACACACTGTCTAATAAATAATTATACTGTATGTATATTATCTATGCTAAAAAAAGACAACAATGTTTGTTTAATGAAGATATTTTAACTAAAACAGGAGAGCAGAGTCCGGGCCATTTACAGTGAAGCGCGATTCAATGAGATCGCACAGCACATCCGGGAGGATCGGACCACATCCGGTATGATCGCGGTAGATTACAAAATAAAACAGATTTCAAAATAAAACACAGCGGATCGTCTTTTTCTGGCGAGATCTTCGCCACAAAGTGATTATGTACATTCACTGAGTGAATATTAAGAAAATAAAACATATATTTATCGCTAGAAATGTAATCAAAATCCATTTTTATGCAGAAACAAAGTCAAAATATTAATTTTTTTTCACTAAAGATGAGAGAAATGTCCGCCAGCGGAGTGCCGTAAAACAAACGAATAAAAGTATATTTCTCAGAATCGAAGGAGAAAAAAATGATACTGAGAGCCACAACATGAAGCTATTTTATTGTTGAATTATCAGTGAGACTTTGATGTGTTTGTGTTGAGAAATGTTGACGATGTCATTAAAAGAAATCCTTAAAATAGGGAGAAAAATACTTCCGTGCACAGGGTCCTCGGTTCTCCAATCAGATTGTCGCTCGCAGCGTCATGTAGGGCCATGGTCGGGATATTATTGGAGTGAATAGACGGCTGTAGCCTCTGCTCTAAGCGTTTCTCAGCGCCGCGAGCGGGTTTATATTGGAGTCAATTGAGAACCCAGAGCGTTTCACACAGACGTGGAAGGGTACCCTTTGCATCAGTATGATACGTCTAGGGGTGTGACAAATCGTCGGTATATTACGCTTTGGGAATGAGAACGGGTTGCGTATGCACGTCTTTATGCTGGCACAGGCGACGCGTTTAAGGCATTTAAGTATAGTGTGCTGGCATAAAATACCCCTCATACTAGATACACATGCTTCACACACACACACACTCACACACACAGAGGTAACTTTGTGATTTTCGTCTCACACACAAACACTCCTCCAGATACACGTTTCCCTCACACACACATTTTGAGGTTAAAGGGCATATGTTGCTGTATAAATAAATACTTGAAAAGGAATGCTTTTTGTAGGTGTGCTCCTTGTTCATAATATAGTATCATAACTTTACTAGTATTAATTGTTTGAAATCTCTGAAGAATCTCATCATAGTGTACACACACCGGCAGTAGCCTTCGTGGCCCTTTCAATATTTCCCCAGAGGAAATTTTCTAGTTAAACTTACTCTACTTCCTAAATCTAGTCTCAACTCTATCTCTCTTCTCCACCCTTTTTATATTAATCAATTCTGAACAAAATTTCTAATTCAGCAGACATGTTCATTATACATTGAGGGGAATCAATATACTGGATAAAACATAGCTTTGAGAACAGTCTGTGAAAACTGGGAGCAGTGAGGGAAAAGGGGTTTTGATCTGAAATCAAATAGTAGAGTCAGACATGCTACCAGTCAGTGTTGTACTGACTATCTGTCTTATTTTGCATAGATCATCCAATTTAATGACCTCAGCGTTGCACCTCTGTGTTTTGCTGATGATTCACTTGTTTTGGCTTCATTAGATGATGAAATACAAAGCATGAGTCCTCTTTCTGAGCAAAAATGCCAAATCCCAACTTGACCTAACTAACTCAAACTACTGAAGCATCAAAGTTGCTTTGATTGAACCATGGAATTCATTTTTGTGAAGAAAGAGACTCCCTCCATATTGTGGTTATTGCTCATTTTATGACATTGATGAAAATCAGGTTTTAGTTTACAGTCTACCCAACTGGTCAGATGGTAATGTTCTCTAAAACAATGTTCCTCTGATGACTTATTGACTTGGGAACAACCAATCTGTGAATATCTTTCCAACTTTACCGAACACAAAAAGTTCACTTTATCCTCAACTTTTTTCTCGGACTGCATAATAAAAATAAAAATTTCTCCTCTCATTATATTTTTCTCTTACCTAGCCCCAATCCTCTTCTGTACTTAAGCATATGGTCTAAAGAACATGATATTTTTCCAGTATCTTCCCAAAAAGGGATGGATTGCTTCCTTCTGGTTCTGGGAGTGAAGAACTTCTATTTTCCCAGGTTTTTTTTTTTTTTATATATTAAGGAAGAGGAACTGATTGCAAAACTGTGGATCTGCTAGTCAAACTCTCACTTTTGGTCAGATTAGTCATTGCGACAAGAGGGTCATAGACACAAGTGGCTAAAATTGGTTTCCTTCCTCTGGGACATCATGAGGAGTTCAGATTTCCTGAAAAGAAAAACCCTTGAAAAAACTCTCGTCTTGGACAGGAGCCAACAGTGGATTGGGCATCTGATCTGGATGTCTCACTGTGGAAGGTTTTCTGGACATGTCTAAATGAGTGGAGCCTTCAGAGAACACCAAGAACACACTAAAGGGATTACGGGTCCCATCTGGTTTGAGAATGCCTCGGGATATACTGGGAACACCAGGAGTTGGAGGACATGGCTGGGAAGGAAGATGACTGGACTAAATTGCTTAGCCTGCTTTCCCTGTGACCTGGACCATGTTAAGTGGCGGGAAAATGGATGATATAGAAATAAAAAGAAGGAATATAGTGTCCAAGTTCAGTGTGTGTACACTATGATGAGATTCTTCAGAGATTTCAAACAATTAATACTAGTAATGATATGATACTATATAATATACAAGGAGCACACCTACAACAAGCATTCCTTTTCAAGTATTTATTTATACAGCAACCTATGCCCTTTAATCTCAAAATGTGTGTGTGAGAAACATGTGTATCTGGAGGAGTGTGCGCGCTTACGCGCGCATTTGTGTGTGTGTGTGTGTGTGTGTGTGTGTAACGAAAATCGCATAAAGTTACCTGTGTGTGCGTGTGTGTGCGTTTGAAGCATGTGTATCTGGAGGAGTGCGCGCTTATGCGTATGTGTGTGTGCGTGTATCTGTAACTGTAATCACATCAAAGGCAATCAGAGCAGAGCAATCAACAGAATTGACTGCCACCAACTGCCAATGACAGTGACAGCAGCCAGAGGTGGACAGACTGGAATTTCTGGCCTCGAACAGAAAGCATTTTTGGCAAAACCATAATACCTATCATTGATCCGACTTCACTTTGAGTGTCCTGAGTTCTTCTTGAACATCTACATATGTTGTTTTTTTAAGAAAAATGAAAAAATAGCTTTGTTCCAGCGATCTAAAAAAACTGTTACATCTCCCTTTTTCAGAAATCTTGCATTTTTAATATGGGAGCCAATGAGGCTGTTGGTGAGTGTTGGTGGCGCAGCTGTCCGTCCTATGCCCAAACTATAACTCTGACAGGTTTACCAGAGGATTGTGAGTGAGAAGACAAATTTTCCTACGTTTCGATGTATAAATTATTTCTGTAGAGTGAAATTTGCGGCCTGGAGCTCAGTTTTCAAATTTATTTTTTGACAGTTTTTTCTCTCCCTCTACACTCTGGCGATGATGTCACACACTGTGACACAAACATTCCATGCAATACACACCCATTATAATCTCAGAATTTCTCCAAAAATGATCATGGTCATTGAAGAGGGATTGATAAAAAACGATATGACCTATCGAAACGTGAATTAATACTCCGATAGACAAGACTTGTGTCTACTGTTTAAAGTTTAAATGGAGTCTCTAGGTGAAATTATGCCAGAGAAGTAGACCAATTATTGTTTTTTTTTGTTAATTTTTTTTCGGCTGTCCCATTCACTTCAATGCAAAATTTTGGGCAGTTTTTCGCGAAATTCATATTCTGTAGAGAAAAGTAATAGCACACCGATCCCGATCAAACCACACGTTTTGATATATAATTTGTAGCGGGACGAAATTGCGTCCGGAAGAGGAAGAAGAAAAAATTCACAGTATAACAATAGTGCTCCGAGCACTGGTCCCTACAGTTATTGCTGTATGGGACCAGTGCTCGGTGCGATAGCCCCGTGGCCCTAATAAAGTAGGTTTAGGGAGGCAGAGTTCAAGTTGGCTCAAGTTCAGCTCACACTGATTAAAATGAACCATCTCACGTTTATTGTTCACAGTTTCAATTTTGAGCTTAGTTCACAGTCCCAAAATATTAATTAGTTCACGTTCATTACTTTTTTATTTTATTTAAAATGCTCCAACTTGATGTGTTGTTTGAAGTTTATTGTAGATGTGACTGAAGTTCTGACAGAACTTTCGTTTACGTTTCTAGATGGAAACGAGAAAATGCAAAAAACATGTCAATCGAACGAAAAAAAACAACATTTATGTGCATTTTCGAAAGTTGTATCAAATTTTGATGTTTCCAACAAGCTTTTTTCATGTGAATCTTTAAAATGTAAGATATAAATTCTGTAGAGCATCTGTAGGGAATTTCCGTTGAAAATGTACATTAAACAGTATAAACAGTTAATGCATGATTTGTTAACAAGTAACACCTCAGTTTTCATGGGAAAGGAAAACTCATTAGTCAAGTCAGCTCAGTATATGCGGATCGGATGGTCTGGTTGTTACGATAAAGTTGGAACAGGAACTCTCCCCAGAGTTCTCTTATGACATGAGTCAGAGTTACACAGAAATTATCACAAACGAACATACCAGGTAAAACTAGAGACACAAAGTGATTTCTCCTCAGAGTTGTTCTTATCATTGGACTTGTCTGTCACCTTTGATATTTGTATCTGTTTTGATATTTTCATTGAAATCCCGCACAAGGCTGTAATTCGAATCTACATTGTCGTCAAGTTTTCTTCAAAGATTTCCTAAAACACATCTCTGGAATGGAAAAAATCGACTTAATACACTTTGTTTCTAAAATAATGATTTGCTCCAATACTTAATTTGGAGCTTAAGCTTATCATTTAAAAAAAAAAAGGCCTTTATCTTGAATCCCTATAACCAAAACCAACGTCAAAATGTCTCCCGTTGGAGGATTTTCCTTCATATAGGCAGAAGTTCAACACCTCAGTGTAGACAAAGCAGTCTGTTTCTGTCAGCCACATGCAGTCATGAAGTTGTCATTATTGTGAAATGTGGGGGCAGCTCTCTCCTTTAACGCCTCCACCCCCCCCAGATACATTGTGCTCATTATATGGGTCGTGAGCTCAGGGAGGGTTTGGGCTCTTTAATCAATGAACACGATGACACAGGGTATAAGTCACACTGGTATTCAATAGAGCATACCATGGCAACGGGAAAAAAAAACAAGAGCAACAGAAGATGAAGACAAAAAGTCCATGTGTGTAAAAGCGTGGTGCAACGTATAGTGTGCCGGTCAGGATGTGGCCATAAAGGAGATGGATGGACATTGTGTACAGTGCAGAGAAAACAGGTGGATGGTCCTATACGCGTGTGTTCTCCTCTGTTTCATTTAGTTCTTATACTGTAATTACATGGATGAGACTCACTGCAAGGCTCTTTCCCTCCAGTGCTCTTCCTCTCTCTCTCTCTTTCTCTCTCCCCATCTCTTCCTCTCTCACTCCAAGTCTGTGATTTCATGTATAATTACTTGCATAATTATAGTTCCCTCCATCCCACTGTTTCAGGAGGTCTGTTTCTGTCTCTCTGGTATCTCTCGTCTTTCCTTTTCTTGAACACACACATACACACATCCGCACACTCAGACATAACAGTGCTTACACCCTACCGATTCTGCCTCCCTCTCGCCTGGTGGTAAGACTTGTCTTGTCACTCTCTTTTGTCTCGTCTTCGTCTGAGGCAGGCCTGTTCTAATATTGGAAAGACAGCAGAGCAGTTACAGTGTGCATGAAGAAGCCGATGGTTTACTCCTGGGCTGCCATGCTTCCTCATTAATTATTCATGCAGACATCACAAACTTAAAGAGCCTTAAGGTGTGTCACAGGGAATGAGGGGAAAACAAAATGCTGTCTTTTTTCCCCCTTGCTTACTACTTAAAGCATTGTGTGTGCGGAGGTAGGAGGCACACACAAACACTGACAGTAGCATTGTAAACCTTCACCTTCTCATGTTTTGAAAGTTTCATAAGGCTCACGGATGATGCCAGTAGATACAATTAGTTTGATTGCTTAGCAACTGAACATCACTTTTGAGAGCATGAACAGAGGGTAAAGCTCAGGTGGAGTATCGAGGTTACACGCTGTTTTTCTGAAGAATCTGTTTTTCCCAAAACTTCCATGCAAAGTAGCATGCGGTGTATCTTCAGCGCCGCTTTCATGTGTCAATCAGGAGAGTAACACACCACGCTGTGTCTCAGGTTAACTGACAATAAGATTATATCAACACCACACATAATCCACACAGCCACACACACACTCGCAGAGTCATTTACTGCTCGACAGGGTTCAACATTTAAGATTTGTGCTGCACTGCAGGTCTACTGTGCAACCAATCGTGGCCTACTTTCAGGTATCTGGAGGATTTTCCCTGCTTTATCTGGGCATTTATGCCCTCACCCTATTTCAACTCTTCTTTTACAACACGCTGCAATGTAAAGGAGGAAATGCAATCTATTGTACTCAGAAGTGCTGAATGTTTTAAAGTGAGTGCCAAGAGTCAGGATTAGGCTGGCATCTGTTGGAAGCCTTCAGGTTCGGAGCTTCAGCCGTGATGCATGGGTAATGTAATAGTTCTTAATAACCTGCCACTCACGATTACACCACAGACCCTAATGATGGTCAGTCATGGTCTTTGTCACTGTGCTCTTACCCCCTCTGCTGGAGAGACAGGAGACCAGGACCTGATGCATTCAGTGGTGGGACAGGCCTGGAGAGTGAAGTCTCCAGAGGAGGCGGATGTATTAATTCATCAGCAAACAAACTAGCTCATGTGTTCAATCTCGACTTCTGCTTTTTGTCTCCTAGTTGATTTTTCCTCCTCTGTGAGCTGGAGGAGTTAGGGGTGTGTGTAAAGGAGGGCGGGGTCACTTGGGACAACGGTCTGGGTTGCAGCACATCGGTGAGGCTTTAATTCTGTGTGCGAGGCGAGCCGCGGCGGACTCTCCCAGCAGAGACGGTGCTGTGTTTGTTTTGCGGGTGTGTAAATTAGCGGTAATTCGTTTGCTCAGTAATGACGTGGGAGAGCTAATTAGGGCAGTGTTGATGGGTGCATTAATTAGTCTCTAGAGTGTGATGCTAATGAGACCCTGATTGTGTGTTTGTGTTTGCATGTGCATGAGTGTAAGCCATGTATCTGTAAAGGCCTACCACTATAGGTCATGCCATGGGGAATGTAGTATAGCATGTGGGAATGGGTGAAGACGGCGAGAGTGTGTCTGTGAGTCAACATGTGTGCCCTCTGTGTGTGTGTGTGTGTGTGTGTCTGTGTGTGTGTGTGCGTGTGTGTGTGTGTGTGTGCGCGCTTGAAGGATGCAGCAGGTCTATATCTGTGCATATGAACCCCTTTAATCCTGGTGGCTCCATGATGTCCGCCATGCCTGGCTGATCAGTGATCCCTTCATTCAACCATCACAGGACGGACGGGCCCCCGGCTCACACATCACACACCCAGCACCACGGCAAGGAGCCGCTCCGTCACAGTGCAGAGGTTTCAGTGCTACAGCTGCATCACAATCATAAATTCATCCCCACCTATAAAAACGTCCCGGACACAAAACAGACAACACAGGGAGCCGTAATGGATGAAAGGCTGTTTTATAAGTGTGTTCAGTGACAGGTCCACTTCACAGATAAGAAGGATCCATCTGTGTGTGGTCACAGCGGGGCAGTGCTACTACACTACTCTGTGGCTTCTCTCAGTCAGGATGTGACAAGGTGGCAGCTTGCTGTTAGAATTTATGGCATATTACTGATGTGGCATTCGTCATAGCAGCGGTGAGAAGCAAGCGTATAGGAGGAGGGGGGGCGGGGGGATTGGCTTTAGCGTCTCACCAGTGATCTATTCTAATCATATTTATTCATGACTATCCCGTTATACATAATCCATTACTATTCCTGTTCGACTGTATCCTCTGCTGTTTCGTGCTGTCGCTCATTTCTTCGCCTCCACTCCTTTCTCTTGTACAGCAGCTGGGGAGAAAAGGAGAAATTTAAATCAGCATGAGAGGCCGGTAGATCATCCTGTTTAAAGAAACTACAGCACTCAGAGTCATCTGTGGCTGCGAAAACTTCTGACAAATACAATAAGGTGATTTATTTTTAGCGCAAGCGGGCTAGAATTTCAACTGAAGTTTCCACAGAAGAGATTAGTAAAAGAGGTTGAGGAGATGGAGATTTGTCATGCTGAGCTTTATTGAAGACTGTCAGAAAAAGACCTGTCCTGACCTGGGCCATGCTTACTCACAACTTTGAAACTATGGGAAGTAAAGTTCAACGTACTTCGGACCTCCACCTTGCACTCCACCTCGTCTTGCCCAAGATCGTTGATGGCCCTGCAGGAGTATCTGCCCCCATCAAACGCACTCGGCTTGCGGATATTCAGAGTCAACACGCCCTGGTTGTTCTGCATCAGGAACTTGGGATCTTCACCGATGATCATATTGTTTTTCATCCAAATGATCTTTGGCTGAAGAACAGTGTTGGAGGAGGAGGCAAATTTGGCGGGATGGAGAGAAGGAGAGAAGAGGAGGAGGGGAGCGAATAAACAGAGTGAGGAATGATGGGAGGGTAGCAGAGCAGAGGGAGGAGGGAGAGGTGAAATTAGGTCAACATTTCGGCTCGACAAATCTTTGCCGATTCGGAGGGATAAAAAAAATGTGTGTTCAAAGATCTTTCTGCTCCACCTCTTGTTCTAGCTTCAGACATAAAAATACACTCCTGCTGCAAAGGCATCAAAATCCTCTCTGACTGTTCTACACTCGCTGTTTGACACTCAAAACTTGTACGCACCCTCTCAAAACACAAAGCATGAAATCTGTGGCATAGCCTTACAGCAAAGCTATCAGGGGCTAACACAGGTAAAGAGTGTGCAGGATGGGTGGTAATACAGCGCTGTAATGTAAAGTGTGCTCATCTGCAGGATGCACTAGAATTATTATATCTAGTATTCTGCAGGTTTCTGTGTCTATGCAATATACTTTATCTTACTCATTGCCTATAAATACATCTTTATGTAATCATTATTTGACTCTTATTTTACCCATTGGTTTACATGACGAGATTTTTATTTTACATATTCAATTTTTTTGAATACACTGGTTATGCATTTAAACCAGTTGTGAAAGTGGAAAAAAAGTATGAGAAAGTATAATTTATCAAAGTTTTTAGAGATCTTTTTAAACTTTCTTGGCCCTGCACCAACAGCTGATGGCTTGTTCCATATCCCATGGACAAGCTTGCCGCCCAAATTAATTTAAATGTTATGTTTTTTCAAATATCTCATTAACGAATAAACAAACACAAATGATAATTGGGATCATTGTTGCAGAAATAATCTCCAATCAAAGGCTTAACCAATGGATTACGAGCGAGGACCACACCATCGAGTGAGATGTGATTCATTGTTTATTAAATGTGAAAGTAGTGCCTGGTGGAGGGGAATGGAGGAGCGGGCGGTGGCTTTAGGAAGGATTTACTATTGTCCCCCCAGACACCAAAAAGCGTTCTGAGGGTACCGAGACTGACCGTTGCTCACAAACTGTTGGTTGGTATGTAAACTCAGAATACCAGAAGGGACCCAGGAAGCCGACAGAAACATGATTTTGGTATGAAGGAGAGAAAAATGTCTAAATGGGTATCGACTGTTATTCAGCAGAAAAAGAGATGCTAATGAAGGGGTAGGTTTAAGCTATGGGTGAAGCATTTTCTTCCTTAAAAACCCGCCAAAACCAGCTGCGTAGGCTGGAAACTGGCGTCCCAGAGCTGTAAGACTGACTGGGAAGTGGGTGGGCGGTATGGGCAGCAATGTTTTAGAACAGGCTTTCCGAGGAGGCGGTCGGAGGATTTTGGGGATGCCCGAGGAACCTGTCATCACCGTGCCTTTAATGGAAGGATTGGTTAAGTGGATCTGCTGGAGTCGAGGAGATGGGCGGCTAAAGGAGGTGAGTTAAAGTCTTAAACATTTGAACCAGAATAGCACTCTGAGAGTTCGGACCTCCGCCAAGATCTGCTCAAAAAGTCCTTTTTGCACCGTGCCGTGCTACATCTTTCTGTCAAGCTTCATGGAAATCAGGCCAGTAGTTATTCTATGTTCCTGCCGATAAACAGACAAATAAACTGAAGCGAACGCACAACATCCTTAGCAGAGGTGATTATTGTTGGCAGTCGAAGTTAGTTGCAGAAACAACACTGAGAGCAGTGTGGTGTGGTCCTGCTGTTAAACTTCAAATTAACATAATCGCCAAGCTTATTAATAATAATAATAATAATAATAATAATTTAAAAAGAAATAGTTTCACTGCCATAACATTGTGTACTGTTAAGGTGTAAATACCTTGGGGGAGCCACGGACAGCACAGCTGATGGCTGCGCTGTAACCTGCAACCACACTTCTGTCCACCAGGGGTGCTGTGAACTTGGGGGAGCTGGTCACATCCTTCTCTTTGAAGGGTGGAGCTCTAAAGGCCAGACCTGGACAGGTGGAGCGTGTTACATGTGATATTTTTTTTCTAACATTGAAAAATGGTGCAGACCAATGTGAGCTTCAGGTCCATTATAACTAAGACAGGTCACAAGCACTTTCAGTTATCTTGTCGTCATCTGGGAGGCGTCTGAGGCCGTTTCTGGTTTGTATGTAAAAATACAGAATTTGTTCCCTAGTACAAAAAATGGTTATTCAACTATTTTACCCATTAGTGGTTTGAAATTAAACAGCATTTCTGCAAGTGAATATCCTGAAAGATGGTTGTGATATTTCATGTTTCGTGTTCACACTTACTATCTTGTAAATGTGTGTTTTTGAGAAAACGATTATGTTTTGTGTACTGATTTTCCCCGATCAGTGGATACATAAGGACACCTGAAACAGCCTCAGGCACCATCCTAATAAACTCCAAACAACCAAAAACATTTTTGGTGAATAAATCCTGACGTGTGACATGTATTGATGTCCCACTTTAACCCGTGCAAAGCAATTTGTCTGGTTTGTGTCCCACTTTTAAAGTCAGATCTGTTCCAGGTTTGTGTAAAAACTTGACTAAAATGCTTCATTAGTGACCAACTGTTGTGTCTTTCAGCTGCTTCGGGATTGTTTTGCCTTTCATATCTGAAACCACATGCTGCTAAACTGGTAAACTGTTTCAATTTGTAGAATACCATTTGAATTATCGAGACAGGAAACTGACTTTTGTTTCATCACGATGTCAGGTGGGCACCATAATCAACAGTCCTCACAATTTTATAGGCCAAATCAGCACTTGGAACACAAAAGAGATTGGCTGGTTGGCTGCCAGGTTCTCTGGTAGAGTAAGCAGAAGCAACAACACAACAACAGTAGCAGCATTTGGCTGGTGGCAGGTGTTAATTTCCCAGCCTAGTTGCTTTCATAATCCACGGCCAGTATTAAATGTTATTTAACACTCTGTCAAAGAATATTTCTGTTTAACATAATCAGTGTGAATTAAATTTCCTCTTAATTATGTTCTAGTAATTAATTACAGCCAAAAGTCAATGCTTTGACTGTCATTATTGTGTTCTATGCTTATTTTTAGTAATTTTTGCATGTGTTTTGCATTGTGCTCATTGTATACCCTGATGCTCACTTTATGTTTTAACTGAATAGAGTGTGGCCTGCAGCTCAGCATGCATTAGATGTTCCTTGGCATCTATAGCAGTGCTATCATGTTACAGAGTGCGCTGCTCTGCAGGGATTACATTACCTGTTTTGGTAACGATGGCGGTGTTCTTGCTGATGCCAGCCTCGTCACTGAGGCCACAGATGTTTTCGCTGAACACTCGAAAGGAATACTCGTTCCCCATGACCAGGTCAGACACAGTGCAGCTGGGCCTGCGGTTGTGCTCATATACCGTGAACCATTCCTGATGTGTGAGAGAGAGAGACAGAGAGAGAGAGAGAGAGAGAGAGAGAGAGGAGAAGCAGAGGTTCAAAGAAGCTTATCGCCGAGGTTGAGATCTATATAAGCTGAAGAATCTCCAATCCCAGCATCCATGTTCTCGTGGTCCACCTTTCTGTCGATTCACACAACATTATGACCATGACGGTACAGTGAGGCTTTGGACTTATGTGACAAATCTCCTAGCAGCCTCATTCTCTGAGCCCATCGGCTATCGGTCCGACGATGATTCAACTTTTGTGGGTTACGGCCAATATTCTTCTTCTGTGTACCAGTTGTTTTTCACAGTCTAGTTAGCAACGTATATACTTTAAATAGCTGTTTTGGGTCCAGAACAACATTTTGGTTATTCTCGATAAACAGATAACTGTTTATGAATACAGATACATTTTTATAAAAGCTAAATCGTTATCAAAATGTAGCAGATGCCTTCCGAAATTACATTCTGGCCTACGTGTTTCACTTCTCTCCCCAATTACTGTCATGCAACCAAAGTCCACTCAGACATGATTGTTCAATACTACTCATACTAAAAGAGAAACCAAAATCCTGCCACAAGACTCTTGCCCTGCTCTGCTCATTAAGATTAGCTGTGTATAGACTCATCATGGAGCTTCACTGGATGGATGTTGGAACATAGCAATCTTGGAAGTGACTTCTGTTAACAAGTCTTGTTTTGCTTTCCACTCATATACAACAAATCTGTGCCACGGAACACAAAAACAGGTGGAACAACCATTTGTCTTCACTGCATACTAAAACAATCAGCTGCAAAATCAACACTTTCTGCACATTCTAGTGTGATTGTGTAAAGTTACAGATTGCAAATTAAACTTGAACCAACCCTTTTTTTGACAATGTTCCCTCTGTAATTTAGTAGAATGACACCAAAGCATTTACTTAAGTAAAAGTACTACTACCACACTGTGAAATGACTCCACTACAAGTAACAGTCCTGCATCCAAAACTTACTGAAGTAAAAGTACAAAAGTATCAGCATCAAAAAGTATTCATTATGCAGAATGACCCCACTCAGATTGTTTTTAGATTATGTGTATTGATGCATTCATGTAAGCAGCATTTTATTTTCATCAAGGTAGCGGTCATGTAATTACTTAATATACTGTTATGAAGTTTAATTACAAAAAACATATTATCACTTTAAATTTATCCAGATTTTCATGTCAAAAGTAATTAAAGCTGGCAGCTAAATGTAGTGGAGGAAAAAGTACAATATTTGTCAAAATGTAGTGAAGTAGAAGTATAAAGTTACGTAAAATGGAAATACTCAAGTAAAGTACAAGTATCTCAAAATCTTACTTAAGTACAGTACTTGATTAAATCTACTTAGTTACATTCCACCACTGATGAAGAGGCAGCAATGACGGGAAAATCGAGAACAGAGCAATGTGAAATGAAACTGCCTTACACTAAAATCCGCTTGTACATAATGTTATTTATTTTGGATTAAACTTCATAGATTGCATCAAAATCATTCAAACAAATTTTGTTTCAGATTTGTTCCAACTTAATTTTTTAGAGACAGCCCTTGTAATCATTCACTGCTAATCAAGCAGATCTTAACCTAAAATTAATTTACCAACACTATTAACTGTTCATAGCCATTGTTGCTCAAGAGTTGCAGACCTTCAATATGGCTGCCAGTATCTTATATCCCTGAAACCTCTCTACACACTCTGCTCCCGCCATGCGTACCTTAGTCTTCATGTCAGCCTTCTGAATAGCGTAGCCGATAATCTCACAGTTGCCGTCATCTTTGGGGGGCTTCCACTCCAGTGCAGCATTGAAGCCCCAGACGTCTGTGACAGTCACAGCGATGGGAGGACCGGGCTTTTCTGGTGGAGACAGAGATAGAGTTGGAGGATTTTGTCGTATAGCTGGTTGAGATAACTAACTCCCTTCCCTGCCTAGGTAGACGTGTTAGAGGTAAAGAGAGAGAGAGAGGTGATAGATGGATTAACTGGTTCCACAGAGAGAAAGAAATCAACTATCGCAGCGGTGGAAATTTGGCAAAGATTGACAGATTAGCCGAGCAAAAAACAAAGGTTCAAGGGAAGGTGGAGATGCATACATTACTGGAAAAACTGTGTTGGCACAGAAGTGACAAACTGAGAAATATTACGCTTTGCCTGCCTGGATTACAAAGGAGAAGAACGCAGTGTGTTTATCATCGATCTTTCTGTGTGGCCCGCACTATACACAGCGCAGTACAGAAATACTGTACAACATAGTAATGTATTTGTCATTAATCTTGCTCCGTGCGCTCTCCTCTGTGGAGTACAGTACAAAAAGTGAGCAGCGCCGTTAATCCTTCCTGTTCTGTCTCCTGCCGAAACAGTACGGTGACAGATCAGCTGAGTGGGGGGGCTGATCAGAGGAGCTGCAGCCTCTCATTAGCTCAACCTTCTCAGCAGAGGAAGTGACAGAGTAGCCCTCAAAATCCAAACCTAATCCCAGTCTACATGCGAATAATCCCAGCGGAGCCCCGCCAAATAATCCACCCGGCACCCTGACCCGGGGAGACGAGCTGTAAGATGAGGAATGAGCTGGCGGCCACAGTGGCAGTGCAGGAGCCAGGATTAGACGAGGGAGAGGAATCAGAGCTTTGATGATTTGGTACTTTGAGGCACAGATCCCTGCGAGTATGAAATTAGGAATTATCATCAAATTTTGAAAAATCTCTTGACATGTCACAGATTTGGGCTCAAGCCATCATCCACTTCCAAACAGGTTATTAATCTTGCACCTTGTGAAGTATGAAGCACACACGGTGTTCTAATCTAAATGAGAGAGCACGCAACAGGAGTGGAGCTGAGAGGTGTTGATGGGACTGACCTACAACCTGGATGTATATGTCAGCGCTGTCCGACACGTTCTCAATCTGAACGGACAGCGTGTACTTTCCGGAGTGGACTCTCTCTGCTGAGCGGATGAAGATGATGGTGTCCACTTCACTGGTACGGATTCCCACCGATTTGTCCTCAAGCAGAACACCATCTTTGTACCAAGTCACGATAGGGCGAGGTTTACCCTGCAGACAGAGTAATGAAAGGGAGTCAAAATATCAAAATAAAGTATTGCAAGAAATATTCCAAGGAGAAAAAAAAAGAATCTGTGAAATAACAGACTAACTTGGTGCAATAAGTTTGTAACTGTCAGCTGGCTTGCGATCATCAAGGCACCGTGCAAGTCAATCTCAGAGAACACTTTCTTGAATGTATTCCTTTTTTAATCATTTGCGACAGGTAGAACATTTCTATCATGTTTGCACTGTGAAATATTTTGGGGCATCCTATTCCAGGTAAACATGTCTCAGCTTTAGTTCCACCACATATTCCTTCAGTGTGAGAACAGCAGCTGGAACAGACTCAGTCCAGCTCTTGGATAAGATGACAGAGCAGTGGGTGCTCTTTTCTCCCAGGAGAACATCGTGTAGCCACGTCCTCTGTCTCAGAACAGGCTTTTCATCTGTTTCTTCAAAAGCAAGCAGAGCCATGGCTCCCTTTCTTCTTGTCTATTTTTATTTATAACAATGGCTTCCCCTTTGCTACTCATGGTCGGTTCCTTTTTACCAGTACCATCACTTGCAGGGTGCTGTCAAATGCTGTAATGCTCTGTGTGCCCTTTGAGCTCTGGCTCTCTCTCCTGCTGCAGAGTGCACACATCTCATTTGCATATCACAGGAAGAAAAAGTGCTCTATCAGACTGCAGACATGAGGAAATCTCCCCTATCCAACCAATCCAAAGCATACGAACAAAGCACATTTGGACATGTTATACAGACATGGTAGACTTTCATTTGCTCCCACAGGTGCCTCTAGTCCTCCGACCAAGCCCTTGTCAGGCCAGATACAACCGTTTAAGACAATGTATAAATATTTAGTTGAACACACTATGGTGTCACTATTAAATGACCTGGATGGCATATTATCCCCAAAAAAGGAGAAGAAACATTAATTCTTGCTGGAGGGTTGGATCCGATCCCAGCTGACATTGGGCGAGAGGAGGGGTACACCCTGGAAAGATCGCCATGACACATAGAGACAGACAGTCACACTGTCATTCACACAAGTTAGAGTTACCAAATTAAACCTAAGTGCATGTTTTTGGACTGTGGGGGGAAGCCGGAGTACCCGATGAGAACCCACGCTGACACGGGGAGAACATGCAAACTCCACACAGAAGAGCTGCAGGACGGAGTCGAACCGGCGACCCTCTTGCTGTGAGGCAAGAGTGCTAACCACTACACCACATGTAGAAGAAACAACTGTATTTAAAGTTTTAATAAGTGTTTGCTGCATTGACAAGATTCAGTAAAAGGTTAATTTACTACAGCCCCAGAAAGATGGTGCACTGTAAAAACCCAGTGACTGTTGTTATTTCTCAGTTGTTCGCTCTCATGGACATGTTTGCATTTTAGATTAACTAATAACAACTTTCATTTTTAAATAGCAACACTTGTTCACAGACATATTGATGCTGCACCATCACAGCTCATCTCTGCACACATTAGTTCATTTACTTTTTGTACATTATTCAGTGCTGCATCACATGTTTTATTGCTCTGAGTGGTTTGAGACCTATCCCCTTGCAGCCAGAGGCATTTTGGTCTACAACTGCTGATAACACAACCTGAAAATGAGGTTCCAGACTAACTTGCATTTTCAAATAATATTGGCAATGCCAGTCTACAAACATGGGCAACCATAAATTCAAATTGAGGCTGTTTCAATACATTTTCTGTAGTGATTATGTTCTACATTTTAGCTGCTACTGGCTGTTAGTTGAACTAAACTGTGGAATTGTACACTCTTTAACAATATTTTACATTATAATTACTTTATTTTCTCACCAGTAATAATATCTGTCACTTCCAATTAATTTAATCCTAAAGTAAAAACAACAACACATAATGTTTCTCCAATTTACAATCAGCATCACCTGTGGATAATAACTTAAATCACCTGAACAACACACCGCCTAGTGCTTGGGAGAAAATAGCACTCAACACAAAACAAACACATGCCTCCGTCAATATCTCTTCTCTGTCTTCTTGGTCCATTTGAGTTTTTACTTCAAATAAAGCACTCCAGAGTTTACTCGAAACCCCCTCTGCAATGACCCATTTTATGTGGATCATAGAGGCTTTTTAGGTTTCTGTACAAACTCTGCTGCCTTTTTTCTTTCTCCACTCTTCAAATAAACCAAAGTTAAGAGTTGGTTTTAGATACTTCAGAGTCTGAAATAGCCGTTAAGAAAAGGTCAATGTGGAAGAAACTAAATAATATTTAAGCACCTTGTGTTTGTTGATTCTTGGTGGAACTGGTTATTGGAAATCAAGTGAAAATACTCTAAACTTAAACTAGAAGAGCTAGAGGTCGCCAGACCTACCTGGAAGGGGATGACCAGGTTCACCTTCTCGCCCACAAGCGTGATGAGTTTGGTCCTCAGATTGCGAGGCAGCCGGATCTTTGGATTCTCTTGGGGGTGGACACATGAGGACGGAAAAGGAAACGATAAGTAGAATTTGAGTGGGTGATGTGGGGGACTGTACATATGGAAGATGTACAAGCTGTACATCTTTTATGTATGTATTAGTGAGATATGAAAATACACAGTGGAATTATTCCTTCTTGGATGTGGTATGTGGTTAAGAAATAATCCATGAGGTTTACAGTAATGTTATAACAGATAAGACCCAGTGGAAAGCTCCATAATTAAATTTTGTTGTTTTCTGGCTGAACGTGGTTACTGGCTCGGTTTCTGTTAAAGCTTTATTATGTCTTACAATAAAAGCAGTGTGGTTCTGTTTAAAATAGGACCTCTGGGCTGAATTTCTGTTTAAAAAAAAAAAAAAAGACAGGAGGCAAACTTCTCTGACCCATGATCTCTCTGATGGTGACGGCCTGGCCGAGAGTGGCAGGGGGGCTGCGCCCGGCGATGTTGACAGCCACCACTCTGAACAGCATCTTCTCTCCCACTGGGAGACCCTTCACCCTGTACTGGGTCTTTTCCACCAGTTCCTCATTAGCTCGCACCCACTTATCACCTGAGGAAGGAGTCAGAGGAAGAAGAGGGGAGCCACGATTACGATCACGATTTACTAAATGAACATCATGCTGCATTGTGGAACACTTGAAACTAGCTAGTAGGTTAATTTTCTGATAGATTTCTGTACAATCTGACTTCTTTTCTGCAACCAGTGGAGTTGCCCCCTGCTGGCCATTAGAAAGAATGCAGGTTTAAGGCTCTGCTGCATTGGCTTCACTTTTCACTTTTTTTCACTTGTCCATTTCTTCTTTTATACAGTGTATGGTGGATATATTATATGGCAGTAAATTTATTTTCCAATTTTATTACTTTGCCATTCGATAGGGTTGGATGGCTTGTTTTTGTTGCATTTCATTTATATTCATTTTAATTGCTTGTTTCAACTGTATATTGCAATTTGTCCTTGAGTGTTAAGAAATGGGCCAAAAAAATGTATTATTATTATCATAAAAAAGAGACACCACGCTGCAAACTCTTTAAATGCAGAGACTTGACAGAGCTGCTTATTGTGCTAAGTTATGTTTGCTAAGCTATTTAACTCTAATGCCTTCGTATAAAGGACCAAGCATGTAGCATGTACTTACTTCCTTCTATGCAGTACTCAATGATGTAGCCGTCGATGCCGCCTGCTCCGAGCCTCTCTGGAGGACGCCACTTGAGTGCACAGGTAGTGTCTGTCACATCATCCACCATGAGACGAGTGGGCTCGCTGGTGGGGGCTGAGAGACACAGGAGCTAATTAATACGTTAATACCCGGTGTAAATGGGATGGGAGGTAGGTTAAGCTGCCTCAAAATGGGCATTGTGTGAGAAGCCTTTGTTAATTAACCATTCTACTAATGATAAATGGCAACGCACCAATGGGCATGAAGGGCTTTGAGTTTCCACTGGGCTGAGAGATGCCTATGCCGTTGACTGCAAACACTCTCATTTCATAAAGTACACCCTCAATCATCTTCTTAGCCTCATACGTGGTGGACTCATAAACATCAAAGTTGAGCTTGGTCCATCTGGCGGAGCCAACCTTCTTCCTCTCCATCAGGTACCCTGGAGGAAGCCACATCAACATACGGTGAAGTCATTAAAAATCTGTGTTCTTCAGAAAACAGTTGAAAAACATTGCAGTGTGATAAACAGAGTGGATTCTAAACTGCTGTTTCCTCCAGGGAGGCAGACATCAGATGTGAACATTAGCTGCTCTGTGTTTCAGGGGTACCTTTAACGGGAACGCCGCCGTCAAACGTAGGAGCGTCCCATGTGATCGTGCCACAGTCCTCGCCAACTGATGTGCACTTGACATTCTCTGGAGGGTTAGGGACATCTGGAGAGGCAGGTTACAGTTGGATATGGAAAGAGAGGAAAGATGAAACGAGAGAAGGTGCGAGTATCACAGAAGAGAGGCTTTTTAATCAGTACCGTAAGCTCAGCAAGACCATTTTTTAAGAATTCCAAAAGTGAATGAAAAAAAATTAGAATATGTTACATAATTTGAGTAACCTAATATTATACTCAGATATCTGTAGTGGTTTAAAATGATTCCTTCCCCGACACTTACAACATATAATTTACATGTTTTCAATACTGTTACAGTTGTAGTATAGGTGTAAATAATAATGCTTTATTTAAATATGGTGTCATGTTTAAGATATTTTAATATGTGTTAACAACATTTGAGTCATTGGTTACTATTCGTTTCACTATGGTTTAGACTGGACTTGAATTTCATCAGAGTGAATATTTTTTCTGCATATTTGGTGACAAAATGATGGTATAAATATTACATGGTTTTGTATAATTAAAGTTAGTTAGCTAGTTAGTTATTTAGTTGAATGTAAAATGTGTTTTTAAAATCATTCCAGTCTTCTATCCATTGTAGTGTACTAAATCTGAGTAGATCCTTGAAACTAGTTTGAATCCCTTCACAGTTAACATCCTGTCTGTGTTTACTGGTGTCAAATTCATTCTGATATGATTTCATTCTCTCTTCTGAGCAGCATTACCTAACTTTTACAAACATGGAAGCAGATTTTGGCAGAACATCTAACTCATGTTTGAAGGGTCTGAAAGTCTTTTTTATTATTGAAATTAATTTTAAAAAACAACGCGGGTATGGACTTGAAAAGTAATGCAATATAATAAATATATAACCTGGAAATTGCAGATGCTTGACTTCACACACAAATGACTGAGGAGACTCCAGATGTTTTAAGTTGGAAGTTGTTTTTATAAATGACTCGATATCTTCTTAGATTATGCAAATGTTAGGGGCTCAGGTTTGTCAAATATTACCTTATATGGACACTAAACTATATGTACTTCTAATCAGTCATTGAATATGCATGAACTAGTTCTATGAACTATGCACAGAACACAGATAGAACGAGATGAATGCAGCAGATCAGCCTTGAAGGCCAGCTGTCCTATCTGGAAAACCCAAACAGTTAGAAAGCTACCTGTAAAATGGAGGAAAGGTTTAGTCCATGGCAAGATACAGAAATGTCTAACCCTAAATGTGAGTCATAAGCCAGTTATTTCAGCCAAAACCATGATCTATCCTAAACCTAACTAAGTAGTTTCATTCCCTAAACTGGTTCTTCACTGCAAGAGGCGCAGTGATAGCTCATATTGCTATAAGTAGGATACGGCACAAAAAGATTTGCCTGACTTGTTTGTAAGATATCATATGAACCACTGCACTGTTAGTCGATTGGTTGACCCGATTAGAGATTCTATTTGGTTTCTTCACAACTTATTTCCTAGAAACTTATGAGCACATCTATAGTTAAGACAATATTTAAAGTGGTGCTTCTGCATGACTCTCTTTGGAGAAACTGTGTTTTACATATTTATCAATCTAATCAATTGTGTTAGTGGACTAAGAATGTCTTTGGTTGAGGGGAGCACTAAATATAGGCATGAACAGTGTCATTTTTCACTCATTTAATGTCAGTATTTACTCACTATTATTAATCTCGGTTCAACACGAGGCCCTGCACCTGCACCTCAGCCAGAGAAATAGAATAGGAACAACAAAAGAAAGGAAAAAGAGTTGAAAGAGGTTAAAGTGAGATAAAGCCACTGACCCACGACCTTGACATTGAGATCAACATGGTCCTCTCCAGCAGGGTTAGTCACGGTGATGGAGTAGCGGCCCTCATCGCTCTTCTCCGCCCCCTCAATTACAAAGCTGCTCAGGGTCTTCCTGGTCTCCACGCGGACTCTTCCCTCGCCCTCAGACACCACCTACCACACAGTCCGGAGAGAACAAAGCAGACTGTTGAAGAGAATGGTGTCGCATGGTGGCGGCGCAGCTGCCACAGTGACAGGTGATTCAACCTTCCCACTCTCGTTCATGTTTTATTCTTCCTTTGTGCTGCTCAGTGACTAACGGCTGAGTACTCTGACTGACGCACAAAGGTGGAGAGTATCTGACGTGTGTTTGAGTGTGTATGAGGTGAATGGTGAGAGTCCTCTCTATTCTTCCTCACCTCGTCTCCTTTCATCCAGACCACAGTGGGCGCCGGCTCTCCTGTGATCTCAACGTCAAGGCGAAGTTTGTTTCCAGCCACTACGGTGATGAAGTTCTTGTTGCCGCTGCTGCTGGTGTCCAGGTGGATTTTGGGAGGGTCTTTCATTGTGAGAGAGAGGGGAGAGAGTTTTAAAGGAGGACACCAATATGGTTATTCTGGCTTTAAAGCTCTGAACATTGGAGGAAAAAATTGGGTCTCCACATGCTGTACATATTGAACTACTTTCATTTTAACAACTCTCCTCTCCTGTCCTCTCTTCTCTGTGTAAACAGATTTTCAGCGAATAGTCATGTCATATCAATTCTTTAAATTGTTGCTGAGGAGCAGAATTTATTGTTTCTAACAGGATCTAGTTATTCTTAACGCTTTATATTTGGAAACGTTATAAATGAGATGCGTATGATAAAGTGACATTGACAGGAAAATCCAAACTTTAAGCTTCAGTTTGGTTACTTTTTCTCACAGAAACTTTTGTAACCAATGAATCATTCAAGGACTTTCGGAAAGTTCAAATTTTGACAATTATGGCTGTTTTTACAGTTTAGTTTTCAGAAATTGGGTATTTTTGGCGACCTCTTCAAGAAAACATACCTTTCAGAGGGTCAAAGCTTATAGAACATGACATTCTTTGCTTGTAGTCAGTATTTTCAATTTGGTCCATTTTATTTTGTTTGGAGTTTTTTTGTGTTGTGTCCTTCATGCACTTCATTTCAATATTTTGTCTTTATGTTTTTAGAGAGATGCAGCACATCAGAGCTTTTGAGGAGTTTAAATAGTGAAAATCTCTTGTTAAGTTGGTCTTTAAAACATCTTGAAGTTTGTAATTGAAACAAAATACTTTAATCTACCACAACATAAATTGCAGACTACCTTAAGCTACTGTTTGCGTGTGAGCCTGTGAGCACCTGTGAGCAATTTCTCAGGTGCTTGTTTCCTGCACCAGCACTTTTCTGCTTTGTTAAAGACACATAGTGCTCACAGGCCGTTACTCTGAATACTGCAGCGTTGTTATTTAAAACTCGTTTTTAAAAATAACTTTTCCTGAGCCTGGTTAGCAGGGTGAAGCACATGAAGCAGGGAGTAAAAAGAAAAAAGAAAAGTAACCCCCATCACGTTGGTACAGAAGTATATGATGCCACAACAGAAGGAGAAAATATGGATTAATGTTACGTTGTAACGTAAAAAGGTTTGTTATAACAGGATTTTTCAAGTTATTATGGTAACTTATTGTTATAATGTGAATTGTTTTATATATTCAGTAGATTGTTATTGATTTTTTTATTACAAAGAATATTTAATAACAACTTGCATTTACATTCTCAGCAATAACAAAAAATATATAACAATACAATAAAGGGATAAAATTAAATAATAATAATAAAAATAAGCAAACACACACAAGGAAAAAAGCAGCACAAACCTAAAGGACCTATGACTTTCATACACATTACACTCACATGATCTTTCAACTAAATCTCCAGGTCATAAGGTGAAATTTTTAACGTCATAACTAGAGCCTGACAGATCAAAACGTACCTTGTCTGGGAACATAGTCAATCTTGATTTCTGTGGGGTAAAATATATAAATTAGTCTTATTGAAACATATTTATCTCATAGATGCTTCAAATTAAGTTTTCTGTGTCGTTCTCACCCAGGAAGTTGAGTTTAGCAGAGAGAGAAAATGCGTAGCCGTCGGGGACAAAGCTGTAATCTCCAGCGTCCGAAGGCTTCACGTCATCAATCGTTAGCTTGTGGGTCCTGGGGACATGTTGCCAAATGTTACCAAGGAGACAACACTCGTTGTGACCCGCAATTATGCATAAGACAGTTGCCCTGGCAACATGCTCCATGAGGCAATATGGCAGAGTGAGAAACTAAACGGCTTTCACCTTGTGTGACCGCTGCTGGCTTGGCGTGTCTCCTGCCATCGGTGGCTCTGATGGAGGGATTACTGAGAGAAACCCCGGACCCTCGGGGTGTGTGTGTGTGTGTGTGTGTGTGTGTTTGGAAGCTAGAGCTTTACAGATTGCAGCCTACCCAAAAATGGGTCAAATAACTAAGAAACCCCTTTGGTATTAGTTTGCCAAGCCATGTGGCAGACACTGCTTATTGTGAGACTGTGTGTGTGTGTGTGTGTGTGAGCTCCAAACAACAGCTTTTTTTTGACATTCAAACATGAACCCTCAGCAGTCTGATATAATACCTTCCAATGTGTGACATTTTGATGCGGTCACTGGGCTGGACCTCAACGCCGTCCTTGAACCATTTCCCCGTCACTTTCTCATCAGACACTTCACACTTGAACACGGCCTGCTCTGCAGCCTTCACCGTCAGGTCAGCGATGCTCTGCAGAACCTCCAGCTCTTTCTCTAAAGCAGAGACACCGACACACGGACATGTTAGTATATACATACAGTTCATTCTGTTGTGACCAGTGTCAGTTTAGAAATGCTTTGCAGTCATGTTATGATGCTGGAATTGAGAAAACCTTTATTTCCCTTTCTTAAAACAAAATCTTCTGTTGGTCATCTTCCTGATATCACTGGCTAAATAAAATGCAGACCCAGGGCTCTTGTTTAAAGCAAAAACACTGAATTTTGTTCTGAAGATTATGAAGAAAAATCATCTGATACTTATACAATATCCTAAGGGAATAATCTGTGCAGATTTTTATACAAATTGCTAGTTTTGCACAAAATTCCTGCAAGTAGAAAGTTCACTATTTAGTCACATAGGTTTATAATGAATTGTTATGTGATGCAACAGGTTTTTTATGCAATGAATATAATGAAATATAAATAAAGATATTTCAAAGGCTACTTTTTCCCATTTGTGGATGGGGGGCACTGGTGATCGTCAGTATGCTGGTAAAAAAAATGATCCCTTCATTTTGCTCTAAATCTTACTTACTATCATGTTTTATCTTTTTAATTCATACAAAAAGCATTAAAATGTTTTGTTTTTTTTGCATGTCCATTCATTCAGTCAGTATTTCTGCACAGTTCCAGTTGATGATTTAATATTACTGCCTACAGGTGACTTGATCAAACTGAAAAGTTATATTCATCAAAGAAAGTTGATTTAATAAGAAAAATACTAACTAATTTAATCACTGCACTGTTTCACTGAAAAACCTTAATGGAAGCTTTGACTGTAAAAAAAAAAAAAAAAAAAAAAAAAAGACATCCAGTACAGCCATAGACATTTCACTCAACAACATAAACGACATAAACGGCAGAAGAGGTCGTGTGTCACTACTGTGTCAGCAAGATGGCAGCTGACGCATTACAGGGGACAGTGAAATATGGAGACGTAGCTCGTTTTTTTCGCTGCCTGTACACACGACCTATATTAACGTTTTTGACGGGAGAACATGCTGATAATGAAGTCTTCCTCCATCATTCATTCAGACTATTCAGCAATCTAGGCTGCAGCACTGTTCATATTGATCACCTGGTGCATTTAAACTATGACTGTAGTTCACTGAGGAGGACGGACACATATTTTCTCACACTCTAATCAATTTAGGAGACTCTACTTGCAGGTCTGCAGCATCTGAGACCGTCTGATGTCTGAGGGCTGAGACGGGACCCAACCAGCAGTTTTGGAGATGTACGAGAAAATGAGCATGACGAATAGTGTGATGAACTCCAGATACAAGGGTTTAATGAAGTAACATTAATTATGACATGAGTAATGACTCGTTCATTGCTCTCCATGCTTGTCAGGATGGAAAACATCAACATGTGCCGAGGTGTAAGTTTTCTTTAAATTCCTAATTGAACAGCCATGTCTGAAATAACAAATTTCCTAAAGCAGCTGTGAGTTTCTGCTCCTGCTGCTGTTAGCTAAAACTCATGTGTTACATTGAGTTTACCTTCAACCTCCAGTTCTGCCTTCGACTCTCCGCCGTTGGTGAACGCGTAATACATCCCGATATCGTCTGTAGTGGCTTCATTTATGATCAAAATGTGCCTCTTTCCATCTTTTTTAAACCTGTACTTTGAACCTGCCGTGTCTCTGTTCAGCTCGACTCCGTCTTTCATCCTGAGGAGACAAACACACACACACACACACACACACATATATATATGCTTCAGTGACACAGAGAGAACTGAGGAAGAGCTGATTGACATGTCTGTAATGTTCTACATGGCTAGAGCCTGCAGGGATCGCAAGGCACTGGCACATTTTGAAAACGGTGCAGAAGGTGAACATCTCCTCAGATTCACTTTTGGGTTTGAGATGCTGCATTCACAGCAACTGTAGAGCTAGTTCTGACGGAGTGTTGCAATAAGAAGTGATCAGAAATTTATGTAGAAAAACAGTAAGTCATTTTTCATAAGAAAAACTGGCACGTTTTCAATCATATTGATATAATTTTGTTTCCATATGTACATTTGTGACTAAAAGTCCTGCTGAGAACAGTTTTTTATCAGAACATTTGTCAGATAACATTGGGTCTCATGCAGGAAGCAATATACTTACACATTTTCCTCTTAATTTTGTTCTTACTCATGATTTGTTTTTATTTTTTAGTTCATTGTTTTCTTTTCTTCTATTATAAAGAGCACACAGTCACTGTGGGTGCAATGAAGGTAACAAAAGTTTTAAATCTGAGAAACATACACATGGATATCATATAATCACATTTGCATTATTATTTATTATAAATATTAGATGTTTTGGCTGGGGTTTTTTTTATTTTTAATCCAGATATAGAGTTAAGGGGCGTTACTTATCCTAATAAACCAATGAGGATCAAGTGACATTTATCATTATGTCATGGTCTTATGTTTTGTGATTTGAATGTTGATGTTGATTGTTTCCTGTCTTATTTTAAAGGTTACTTCTCTTATTTGTCATGTCTTGTTTGACTTCCTTCCTTTCCTTGTTTTTGGTTCTTTTTTACTCTTACACCTGTAAAATACTTCTCAATAAATCATTGAACTGTTGCTGCTGCTGCTGCCTCCTCATCTTTATAGGCTTTTTGGTTCTTCTTTTATTAAATTACCACGCATTAAAGCACATCTGGATAGTTAAGAACATTTGGTGCATTTTGAGTTCTTTTATTTTATTCTCTAAAAAGAAATTAAGAGACAATATAAGACAAATTGTTTCTTCATGAGGCCCAAAACATTTTCTTTAAAGGCCTTAGAGCTTTTGTTTCTGTTTTCTCTATATTATCTGTTCTCTTTTTCATGCTGTGTAAAAATAATTTAGCCTTCTCAATTGCGCAACATTTTTTTTAAATGGCAGCAAACAAACCAATTAAGTGTGTATGTTAAATACGAACCAATGACTGCAGCGTTAATTTATTTGATTGGTTGCTTGCTATGATGATGACGTAGAGAGGTCAGGTGACCGGGAGATTTTTGACAGCTAGCTGCGTGTTGAAACTTTTTTTTTTTTTTTTTAGATATTTTTTGGCCCTTTTTTTGGGCTTTATTGATAGGATAGAGTGAAGGGGGAGACAGAGGGGAAGACATGCGGGAAAAGGGCTCCGAGTCGGATTCGAACCCGGGCTGCCCGCTTACAAGGACAATGCTTCTATGGTACGCGCTCTACCAGGTGTGCCACCGGGAACGCCCGCGTGTTGAAACTTTTACGGTTAAGGGACCATAAACAGCTAAGGGGGGGCTCGTTTCTGATACCGAGAGGATTAAAACTGAACAAGGATGAATCAAAAAACGCTTAAATTCTTTTTCAATACTGGGAATACAGTCTGAAGTGGACCTTGCTGGTGTGTCAGAGAAGTTTTCGAGGAGAAACGGCAGAAACAAGACCGTTACATGAGGTAGGACAGTGTTTTTTGACAGCGGTTTTTATAGCAGTGGATGTGCTGTGCTATCTAGCTAATTTTTGTCTAATTTGTGATCTGACAAACCACAAATTTAGCCAATTTAGTGCCAAGTATCGATGTTTTCCAAGCTACTGTTGCTATCTCGCGGTAGCCGTTGGAATGCGGTATCTATGGTAACGCAGCGGTCAAGGCTCCCAGTGTGTCGTGACTGCCTGAAGAGAAAATACTGAACTCTGTTGTTTATGCTTTTCATGACTTAGTGAGTTATAAAAATCCTGTGACATGAAAGCTGGAAACTTCCACGATATTTTATAAAATTCTCAAGCAGCTGCTGCATATGATGCAAACTCTCTTATTCACACATTATGGCTTATTTTATTTTGATTAATTTATTCTTGTCTCCAAGGTGTTGTGTTTAGACCGTGAGAAGTAGTTGACATTAGATGTTTTTGGAAAAAAACATTTATCTTTGCATATCTATACTAGAATATGATTGGAATCATGTATGATAGGATATTTATGTTACATATTATTATTTGCTACAAGCAGAGCAGTTTGAATGGATCATTGTGTGTGATAAAATGAATCTGAATCATAAAACTGTATTGATGTAAATCCTGTATGATAGAAGATACCTACAGGTGTTTATATTGTGCTTTTGTGATCGTAGCTTGTCAGTGTAAATCCTGTATAAGATGCAGGTGTATCCAACACATAGTACGATAAAGACCTATAACCTAAAAGAAGTGATGAATTAATTAATTTTTATTGTAATGTTGTAATGGGGGGCCTGCTTAATATTTGGTATTTACTGTGTGAATGTTGCTTTTGTTAGCTCATCTGAAAATACTTTGTGCTTACAATGGACATTGTACTACGTTATTTTTGCAAACATTGACCTTCAGATTTTAAAAAAAGTACTATGTTTACTAATGTATCAGACGTATTATTATTATTATTATTATTATTGTTTAGAAACCTTCCATCCGGCTGCAGGTTTGGCTCCATCAGGACCAGCTGGGTTTTTTTTCCTAAGGCCACCACACTCCTCAATAGTCCATCTTAGTTTCCCACGTCATTTTCAATACATTAAGCAGATTATTTATTATTCTTTACTTGCATACTATGCCACTAGAATATAGTAGCATAACATTGCATCATTCAAAACTGTTCATAATTGCTTATATTTAACTTTCTTGTTTTACTACACAGTATCACCAGGTCATCACCTGTGTATTAGTTGGATATAGTAACTGTAATTATAGAGGGATATTTGTAATCTAGGTAATAATCTGACCTCACAGAGATTAAATGACTATTGCATTTCTTAATTAATTCATATCAGAGTGAAAGAATGGGTATACTGGCTCACCATTTGACACTGGCTCCTTCCTCTGACACCTCCACCTCAAACTCTACTTTCTCACCCACCACAGTGTGAACGTCATCCAGATGCTTGGTGATGGTGATTGGAGGCTCTAAAGAAAAAATATGCAGAGCTTTGAGTCAAATTTTGAAACAGCACAGTGATACTGAGTCATTAACAATCTGTACTACTACAGTATATGAATCATTTGCTGTTCTGTACACTGTATGTTTCTAAATCGCCAGAGGAATACAAACATGAGCGGAGGATAAAAGCGGTGTGGTGGATAAACAGAGCTGGAAGGAATTAGTGTCTGAGCAGAGTGAGAAGGCTTTTTTATACAGGGCACGACAAAACAACAAATATGGCTGGAGTTCGGCTAAATTCTAGCACATGTAAAGTCTTGATTTCCACTCAAGTATAGGTTGTTCATAGAGTTTAAATCAAGCATGATAAAGTGGAAATGTATAACATTAAAATGTGATAATGAAATCATGTGTTTATTGTCTATCAGTTGGACTGTATCATGACAACATTAGTATATTAATGACTGTAAAAAATTCTGTTCACTAGGTGATTCAAATCAATCTGTAATTAAACAATTTATATATCAAAGTGTTTGTTTTACATGTGCAGAAAGTTGTCTGATGTGAATGGGGTGTCATTTATTGAACATCAACATTAATTAGAATATCAAATTTATTATTTCATCAGGAAAAAAAAACCATTTGAAATGATTCTGTGATATTAATTTAATCCAGACCTAGATGCTACAGATCTCTATACTTGATATTATTTCTTGACAACCCTGTTGTTTGAGTAAAAAATAACAAATTCAGGTTTCTTTGTACTCTTTGCTCCTCTGTGGATGGATGGCATCTATATAAGTGTTCTGGAAAAAGTACAAAAGACCAACACACAGAGCATGTGCGTGCCCCTTTTTTAGCTCAATATACTCCTGAAATCATGTTCAGTGCCACCAAACACAGCCGACTTGTAGAGGTGGAAGGTACGTCAAGTCTCCTGAGGTGGTGGGAGTCACATTGTGTAACCACATGGTGTGATGCTTGATGCTCTGCTAGCCTCAGCTATTTGTCATCGTCAGCATCCGGTCCCCCTCCGGACGTCTCAATTCTCTTCAACCTCAGCTGGAGAGCCCAAAAAACCCTCTGAACCACAGTCGCAGCACCGCAGAAACATGGACAATGTGACTGCGGGCCTCGCAAAAGTTTGATGAAATGAGCTTGAAGTTTAATTTGATCGTTTTTCTGGGTAAGGCCTGAGAGAAATACTTCTTCCTCAGGAATATATGGAGGAGATGGTGGTAAAATCTGTGCAAAAAAATCTGTGAGGTTAAATCCTTTTAGCTTTATGTTTGAACAATACTGTTGTAGAGTGTACCAAACAAAACAACTACTGTTTTGAAGCCTCAAGATTGGCATTTTGGCTGTTGCCATCTTGGTTTTTTGGAGTGACATTATTTGGACAAGAAGGTGAAACTGCGGAGTGCAAGTTAGCTGTAGCTTTCTTAGCAAGGTGATCTATGCTACATTCATGTAGTGTTGGAATAAATGCAAAACATTTTTGACTTGAAAAATGTACAAGAACCCTCCCAAAAATCGCATGGCGTCATGTTACAATTAACTTTCATGAAACTCACTGTGGGTCAAAGTTCAAAGACAAGAACATGGAAAACATCCAAAAACAAGTTCATTGCTATTTAAATGCGCACAGTGCCGAACACAAGGTAGCCACACCCTAAAGTGTACCCTGCTTTATCGTCCTTTAACTCCAAATAAAACCATAATTTACCAAATAAACCTTATGCTGCATTAAAGAAGATCTTCAACTAATGACTGAGTCTATAGACTCATAAGGGAAATGTTTACTGAGGTAATAAATCAAGTGAGAAGGAAGGTTGTTTTCTCATAGACATCTATACAAACTGACTTCTTTTTGTAACTAGTGGTGTTTACTAGTAGGTTTAAGATACTGATCCATTGGCTTCACTTTTCAGACTCGGAGGTCTTCATTCAGTCTGAACGTCCAGGAGCTGGAATAAAGATTTAGTAAGTAAGTAAGTAATTAAAAAAACGAACTAACTTAGTAACTACTTACTATTTAAGTAAAGGTACTAAATGTGAGAAATGAAGTACTAGTTAGTGAAAGAACATAATTTTACACAAATCTCTATCTAGAGCTTTGTGAGTATTGGATTTGATGGCATACACTTCATAACACAACACAGCAGAAGCCAAAGCTTTTGCCTAAGTACTTTATGTCATTTTTAAAGTACTGTGACTGCTAGTTTTGACTAGTTGTCATCTGCTGAATTCCCCACTGCCATCAATAACGTCAAGATGAATCAGCAACAAAAAGCACTGATGTAGATGTTTGCAAACAGGAACATGAAGGATATTTTTATGGACACAAAGAGTGCTTGTGTCCATAAAAATGTATGCACACACATAGACACACATAGACACACACACTGGACTGCAGCTGCATGGGAGCAGTGTCTGTGAGGAAGAGCTTACCCTCTCGAATGGCCTCTGATAATGTAAAAGCAGGATGGGCAGCAGTGAGCACACAAAGTAAAGCATGGGATTAATATAGAAGCAGTAGACCCAATTACATCTATTAAAACCTCTCATACTCGCACTCAAAAGGACACAGCGGAGACCACTGAGATATAAGCACCAGAGTTAGACTGAAAACACCATCTATAATATAATATAATATAATATAATGCTTGTCTATTGAAATTTTTTTAAAAATGTTATTATTATTATTATTATTATTATTATTATTATTATTAACAATTAAAGAAATACTGAATACTTGAACATATTGGTATAAAATATAAAACTTAGATATACTGAATATTAAAACTAAATATTAATATTTCAATTGTAAGGTATCAAAGTGACCTTCAAAAGCTCACACATCAGTCAAATTCTAATGAATATGACAGCACATTAATATGTATGTACATCAGGACAACAGTGATACATGACAATAAACAAAACATAAGAATTTGGCTCGACACGTACCCATTAAAAATGAGTGAGCAGACAACAGAGAGCGGCGTGCTACTGTGTGGCATAAAGGCATTGAAATAAACAGATGACAAACACAGACACAAGAAGGGAACAGAGCTGTCAAGCCTCTCAACGCTCAAATGACAGCATTTGCTAAACCGAGCAGAAAAACCTCTCCCTGCTGAAAGAAGGATTCCTCCAAAGACAGTGACTCATATACCTTTGACAAAAACCTCCGTGAAGCACTTCTCCTCCCCGACCACGCACTCGTACGCTGCGTCATCAGACAGGTTGCACCTGTTGATAGTGAGTGTCCGCTTGTTGCCCACGCTCTCAAACACATACCTGGACGCACGGGGAGGATGGGGGGATATTATACGAGGAGGGTAAAAAAACAAACGAGGGGAGAGAGACAAAGAAAGAAAGAGAGAAGAATGAATAAGTGCTTCAGTCAATCTGGTCCCAATCAGATGAAGAGAAGCCTGGAGACAACGGAGTGACTCACAGTTATAGACTGAGACAAAAAAAGTCCACGCATTACTGCGCAGACCTTCAGAGCACAAGTATGCTCCCACACACATTTGGGCTGCTGTACAAACATGGTGACAGACATCAAAGGACTACAGTCATGCCATCATCACACGCAGGGGAAGGTTGTGATGGGAAATACAACTGTTTTACTAATAATTATCTACGTAGGGCTGAGCAACAGATGAGGCATGTAAAACATAGAGTTTATGATGAAAATATTAAAGCTGTAATGTGGGACTTTTAAATACAAATAAAAACCTGTTGCATTCAAATTAGTTCACACACAATACTGATTAAGTCCATTGGCGCCAGGGAAAGCTCTCTTATATCTCGGTATACTGAAGTTGTTGTTGCGACCTTCCCACGTTTACTGTATTTGAACACTGTAAAACCCAATATCGCTTGTTTGTTATCATAACTAATTTTTCCTTTTCAATACAACAAAGATTTGTGCAAAAAGTGATTTTAACTTAAAATAATCAGGTGATAACGTCTCAACCACATGGAAGTTGACTCAATTAAAAGCCAATGCTATGTTAACAAAATATAAGTCAAGTTTAGTCTCGTTGAGTTGACTACTGCATAAACATTGTAAACTTGTGCGTCATCACGCTTTACGATGTGAAGCACGTTTTGCGTCTTGCGTCATCACGCGACGTATTTCCCTGCAAAGTGCGCGCATTGTTTGTTTGGTGGATGCAGAGAGAAGTGGATGAACAACCACCAGAGACTGATATTACATCATATTTTTGCAAGGTGAGTGTAAATATTAGCTTACAAGTAATATTTACAGCATGTTTTACGTTTTTGATTTGATTACATTGTTGTCCATGTTGCCTGTTTATTGAAAACAGCAGAACTTTGGCTCAAATTCACAGTATAGCTAACAGCTTAGCAGACCTATGCCTCTATTAATTTGAATCATAGCTCTCGAATCATAGCTCTATTTTAAATCCATTTCCCAACGTTTTCAAAAGGAGGAATCATTTAGCCTGGGGCAGGAGACTGTTCATTTACTTTGCGTGCGGTTAGCTGTCTTTAGGACATAGCTAGCTAGCCCTGAAACATAACGGTCGGTCCACTACACCAGAGTGTGATGGCGGGGCTCTTATTCGCCGTGTGACAGCCACTTCACACACTCACACGCAGTGTATGTGTTTCTCATGGTTAAAAACATTTAATGGAAAAATCCACACTGGCAAAGTGGACCCATGACGTCAGCTTTAGCTGTTAGCTAACAGGGCAGCCATTCCCTCCTGTTTGAGTTGTTGATTAGTTTATTTCCGAAACACTTTAACCCTTCAAGTACGAAGGAAGCGTTCGCGACCCCCGTCGGGAGCGCTCGCGATCACATTTTTAAATGCTGGTAGAATTGCAACCAGGTAACATATAAGATAAGCAATAATTATTTTTGCAGATAAAACCGGATGATTTATCTCTATATATCACGCATGCATCGCTGTTTCCTGACACTAATGGGTTTGTTGAAATCCTGTACAAACAACACAACAAATCTTTATAAGTCTTTCGCTCCCGTTTTATCTCTTGCTCTTTCACAACAGCACTGCACAGTCCACACACTCCCTACACACTGAAAGGTTTAATCGAACAATTGTAAATAGGTTATTTTGATGCATGCTGTTTTTTTTTTTGCATTTACACTTTTGAGGGATACAGCTATGGTATTTCTGTATTTAGAAAAATGTGTAAAAAAAAGATATTCATTTTTGTGTTGTTTTTTTTTCACTTTTAAGCAATTTATTTCATTAGTATGGACACAAGTCTATATATATATTATTAAAATATAGTATATAATGTAATGTAATGTATTGATATAGTATAGCATATGAAAAATGCTCCAAAAAATGTAAATATCTGCTCTGGCGGACTTGTTCTATGCTAGGTCTAAAAGGGTTTATTTAAATCGTCCCCTGCCCAGTTTGGTGTGCATATGTATAAATGTTTTATTTATCTATTATCTATTATCTATTAAAAAATTGTGTTCTTCAAGCTTTTATTTGCTATAGTTAAAATGAGTTGCATGTGCACTAAATAGGCTATGAATAAACCGTGGTGGAGACCTTTTGGACCATGGTTAATTAGGATGTGGGTTTTTTTTTTTAAATTGAGATCGTAATATCAGCTATACATTAATCTAATACTTATTATACTGCTGTAGAGCCTGTTGTCAGAGTACCTGGAGACAAACTTTGGGTCCGTGTTGAGTTGCAGTAAGCATCCCTGTGAGTCCTATGACATTGTGAGACTCTGGTGCTCTCTTTTTGTGTGTGTGTGTCCTACACTTACACTATATACACCTATACTGTTAAACTGATGGTTAAATTGAAAATATTGTGCTATTTTGTTTAAATAGCTTTGAGAAAAATATAACATGCTTATTAAACTACCATGTATTATCCCTGTCTTAATTCTTTCTTACTTTTCTTTTTCCAGGTGTACAAGATCAAGATCCAAACGTGAATAAGGTGGACTTGTAAGTTTTGTACTTACTACTCAGGAAATCGCAAAAGAATAATTTAACATTATAGAGCCATTCATGGACATCATGGAAGAAATTGCCCTTTGCACTGTATCTACAGTGACTGTCCTCTAGTTTTCCAGTCACAGGAATCCTTGTTTATATTTTAACAGGGTTTAAACAAAACCTTAAATTGATAGTCTATCGCAAGGCCACAACACTTTGTATGCGAAACCCCATACTTAGTTGGTTACCTAACATTTCCCACCTACACTAAATCTCTTCACCGAAAATAGCGATCTACAAGCTCACAGCGTGTCGCACATAGTGAGCTTGTAGATCTGTAATTTACACAGAATGTTCCCAATGTTAGGATATAGGCCTCATGTGGTTATATTACTTACTAGGTTGGGGTTCTATGACATGTGATCATGACTTTGTTTGTAAATGTGTATTTGTTTTGCTCTTTTTAGATTCACCATGTTGCTGCGTATCATCCTAACCGAAGAGGACATTCAGAGGGTCACCATTGAGAACATACCCGACACAGTTGATGACCTGCACTTGATCCTCAAAAACAAGCTTGGATTGGAAGGAATTTTGAGGGTACAATGTCAGGATCCAATGTTGAATAATGAGCTTTGCAACTTGAGTAACATGTCAGAACTCCCGATACAGTGTCTGTATCTGAGCTGCTGTAACGACTGAGTTTCCCCACTGTGGGATAAATAAAGTCTTGTCTTGTCTTACCTTATGTAACTTTTTGACCCTCAGAAAATTACAAATATTTGAGGTTCAGTAATTAGCCCTTGGGGGTACATGAACATCGTACCATTGGGGACAGAAATGGATTCCTACTGGTCCCCATATTCCTAATAGAGCTAATTATTGGACCGTAAGGTAGGCGCCTTTTTTAGGGCCAAAAGGTAGATAAAATGCCTATAAAAAGTATTCACGTCCCCTGGATGTTTCACCCTTTTGCTGCTTTTACACATGAGATCAAGGTCAATATAATTTGGCTTTTTGACAAGAATTTGCAAAAAAAACCCCTCTTTAATATCAAAGTGAAAACAGATTTTTACAAAATAGTGTCAATTAATTAATAATATATAAGATGAAATAAATGATTACATAAATATTAATTCCCTTTAAAGTAACTCACCTAATTCAACAGAGTTCAAGCTAGTTGATGCCAGCAGTGTTACAGTTAGTGAAATGAATGCAGCTGATGTGTGTCATGTGATTTTATTATAAAAACATCTGTGTCTGGGAGGTCTGGTTGTCTGGCCATCCTCACAAACTGAGTGACAGTAAAGGGGGGAAATATTTATGCAAGCATTTATTTTACCTAATATATTTTTAATTAATAATACTTTTTTATAGGCATTGTGGTATATGTTCCCATGCCAATGTCAGGTACAACAGCTGTGTCTGAGAGGGTAATGCCCCAGTGACAAACCACTAAAAGTACAAATTGAGGACGTAATTTCTCCAGTGTAACTTGATGATTTGTATGTGAACAGATAACTGTATCATATTAAACAAAGTATTACATGGTTTAGAAGGAAACCAGAAAAAAAAGTAAAACTCATTATTTGTATCGTGGAGATGGCGTGTTAAACAAATCTGACATACAATCCAGTTTCAACATTGAGTGGTAAAATAGCATAGTTTGACTGGGCATATAAAGATCCCACAGTTTGGGGTTGGTTTTACCCTTATATCTTGTTTGGAATAAAACAAAGAAGACCTAGATTGACAGGAAAACCCTTAATCCCAATGGCTCTAACTCTGCAACCTAAAATATTTTATCTTTAGCCCTCGGTGGTCACAGTGCACAGCCTGGAAGAACCTCCTTGGAGGCTCCGTTCAGGGCAAAAAAGTCCCCTCTCACATCTTAATCAAAACAGGAAGAGGACTGCCTTACTTTCAATGAACGACATTAAACTCCTCAAAATGGCAGATGGTGGAGCCATTGAAAAAATACCACTCGCTGTAACAGCTGTACCCTCTTCAATAAAACACCAAAAGAAGCCTTTGAAGGAGGAGGGGAAAGAGCAAAGAGGAGAGTGAGAGACACTGAGGATAGCTCAGCAGGCTAAAGAGGCTCAAAACTAACATTTACATCTGCTGTTGGTCATAAAGTTTGTTCCTCAAGTTTTATAGTTTATTTCTCTATACAGAGCATTGTTTGTCTCTTTGGGTTTCCAGTCCATGTGTAATGCCAAAGTGTAAAAAGTTTCCTGAGCATCTATTAAGCCTTTAAATCAAGTCACATCGTCCTCACTAACAGCCTCAAGCCTGATAGCCGCAGAACGGCTGCGCTGTGGTCACCGTTGCTGATCGCTGCGACTCTAATCAATGAGACCATTTCCACCAGGTGCGCCGCGTAACGTCTCAGCAGTGTCGCAGCCGCAGCTCTCCGCTCTGCAGCGAGATCAATCCATAGCACTTCTATTTTGCCACGAGCTGTGGCTAAACCGCGTCAAGCTCAACAGAGCAGATTGCACCAGACAGGACATCTGACACAGAATCAACGTAATACACTTCCGCCCCCTTTCAAAATAAAACACAATACGCAGTTCAAGAGAGACTGATTGTTGAAGTGGAACAGCATACAATCATTTATGACATAACATATTCTTTTTATAAGGATAGATGGTCAGATCAACAGATCTTCCATGTCGGAGAAGCAAAGTAAGCTGTTTGTTGTTGTTGTTTACTTTATACACACAGTTTATCACCGGATCTCGCGGTCTCACGTACATTCAGGATTATAGCGTGTTCTCGTTATCTCGCGTGTATATGATTGACTCGATACGCTGCCGTTTGGGAATTGACGCCGGGCAGAGGATGGAGCAAAACCGCGGCGGAGACATTCCGCGCCTGTTCTGCGCCTGGTGGAAATCCCCAGTTATAGGTCATCCTAGCAGGCTTATTAGGAGGCATGTTGTTAGGCAGAGACCTTTAACAGTTGTCTTAATATTCTCAGCAAAGGAGGAAGTAAGGTGACTGAAAGTATCAAGAGTGACAAAGTCGCAAACAAACTTTGACCCAGAAGACAGCTATTTGTGTCCTGTGTGAAAGCAGAAGTCAATGCTGAATAAGTTAAAGTTATCCTGTAGTGTTCAAATTACATTACCTCACATTATGTACTTATTTTTACCCAAAATATTGATCTTTTTCCAAACCTTACCAAGTGCTTCCGTTCAGAAATGTTAACCAGGTGTTTAAAACTGCAACCTTAAATAAAAACGGTCATGTGTGTCGTTTTGAGTGTCACTGGCAAACATTCTTTCATTTAGCCACAATAGTTTGTATGATATCTTTTAAAATATGACGTTTAAATGACCATTCGTCATTTTAAACATGGTTTACTTTATAAAATGGAACTATGTAGTTTAGTTTAGGCAACAAAGCTACAGTTTAGAAACTAATGTTAAGCAAAAAAAAAAGATCATATTTGGGTTAAAATAACTCCTTCCTTACATTAATATGTGACGTTGTTATCTAGGTGATGTGATGAAAGTTAACTTTGAAGTTGAATTTAAAAGACCTGCAAAAGAACGTTTGGACGTTTGGATCAGTCTTTGTTTTTAGACCCATCAATCCCTCCTCACTTCTGACTTTCTGCCTGTAAATATATTACATCTGCTGACATTTCGTTCCCGTCATAAGTACTATGGCCACTAGAGGTTGCTGCCTAGCAACAATGGGTCGTCTTCTGGCTCACAATTACCTGGGTTATATACAAATTATTATAGTGCATACATTTTTGAAAAGGTATACAAACACTGAATAAGAACAGCCTGCAGACCGACACAAATACTGCTCAGTGCACCACCTTAAATATAGTAATGTGCTCACTTGGCCGATGGTTTGATTTCCTGTCCGTTTTTGAGCCACTTGACCTGAGCGTCGGGGTCCGCCAATTCCACTGTAAGGTGGATCTTCTTGCCCTTGTCCACTGAGTAGGCTGGATCCAGCTTCTTCAGGAAAGCTGATATGAAAGTATCCCATTAATATATTTCAAACACTGCTTTAATAGCCAAATAATCCATAAGTGCCAACAAGCAGCAATCATATGCTAACACACATTCCACCTGTTGTCTTTGCAATATAACTTTCCCCCCCAGGGCCTGTAAAACGCTGCTGGTATTTACAGCCTACTGCATTAAAGAGCTCTTGTTTCCTTCCTCACTCAGAGTGCACAGTCTGCTTCGTAACACCCGTCCTGTCTATTCTCTCACTCCTCACCGTCACTCTTCTTGGGCTCCACCGCCTTCTTCATAGCCTTCAGCCTCTTCAGCATGCCCCTCAGATCTGTGATGCCATACTCAAAGGCAATCTTCTCATAGTCACAGGGCTTGGCTGCCTTCAAGATTTCCCATACATCGACTTCTTCTACAACCTCCACCTTTTTCCTCTGCCTGAGAAAGAAATCCACATTTAAGAAGTCCAAATTGAAGTTATTATGCGTGTCTGGGGCTGATGGAGATGGTCTTACCTTTTCTTGAGCAGGGCGCTAAAGTCTAGATCACCAGCATCCTCATCTGCATCTCCACTGAAAGTAAAAGAAAAGAGAATCAGGGAGATTATCTTGGTACATTTATAAACCTGAGCTATATACGACACAAAAGAAGATGCAGCACGAGAAAATATGGATTCATAATAACACATCCCGTTTTATTCCACATTACACAGCGCTATAAATACACACAGAAAGACCATTATAAACCCAACAGGAGCAAATATAACTGCACACAGCAGAGTTTGAATGAATTAGTGGCTGAAGTCAAAGCTTACCCTTTTTTCGTCCTGTGCTCGGATAGATGCAAAAATAGGATGAGTGTGAACATAGAGCAGAGCATTTTGTTGAGGACTACAAGCTACCATCATGCCCTAAATTCAAGTGACAGACAGAAATCACAGTAGACAAGCACATGTAAGCAGCAGACATGACAATAATGAGCTATAAGCGAAATAGATACGGTTCAAATACAAATATATTATACTGTATACATGGATGGAGTTACAAAACATTTAACACAAAGAGACAAAAGCACAGAGAGATGGATAATGACTACAAAGAGACACAACAGAAGGAGGCTAGACTACCATTAAGTCTGTGTGTCTTGCTCCTATGTAAGAGAGGTGGTTTGGGCTTTTGAATTTTTGTGCCCAGGAGCCCTTTGTCTCATAATCCGCCAGACAATGGATTATGACTGACTGTTTATCAGGGGAAGCTAAAAATGCTGAAAAAAGAAGCTGACTGCCAATAAATGCATTTCCCCGAATGGCCTATTGAGTCATTCCCCATAGAGCGCCATGTTGAAATTCCCAACTTAACAGTGTAAATAAACATGTTTAAACAGTTTAAACAAACTGTATTGGTGTCTTTAGCTAATTTCCCTGTCTGGGGAGTAAGTAATGTACAGAGACCAAGTACATGTTTTATACACTCCATCAGGAAGCACAAGTGAATGAATTATTAGATTGCACAAGCTCTAAAGCACAGCGAAGATGTTGTTAAGCACAAATGTGGCTTAAGGTGACATTATATGAAAGTATGAGACATTTTCATCAGTAAATAAAAGTAGAGGTTTGAGATTAAACACACACACAAAAAAAGACTTTCATGCAAAGCCATATTCTGAGAGTTTCAAAGAGGGGGAAAGTATGGCTGTGTTTCACTGCATAAACCCTTTATTACTCACATGCACATTTCCAAGTGATGAGAAAAATTCACGTGGTCTCGAGTCATCAGTCACCCTCTTGTGCTCAACAAGGTGACAAGTACTGTGTGTGGCACACGCCAATAAATGTCTACAGGCTCGAGTGCTTGTTGTTTTCCACTGTGAACAGTTTTCCTGGCATTGTTGAGGCTCATTGAACCCCTCAGAGAGCAAGATAAATGCCAATAAATTCAAAGCCATTCCGAGTGATCATGTTCGTCCTATGGATGAACGGTTCATTCAAGGATAACATCCATCCATGTTGTCCTTGCCACCCTTTAAGCGAGTAAATCCTCCCTGGGTGATAACGCACCCATTCTCAGGACACACGTGATCACTAAATGGTCTGGTGGGCATGAAAATTATGTTCATTGTGTGCTGCGGCCACAAAAATTGCTAGATATCAACCTACTTTAGCACTTTTGAGAGATTTTATAGTGCTCCATTAGATAACACCATCAAACACCAGAGGATGGAAGAAGGCGCTGTTGGATATCTAAAAACTAAGTTTGTTTAAATGCATTTAAAAAAAAATCTACACTAAAGTTAATTGATGTAAAAAAGCGATTTCCCACTGCTGTTGTGGTATAGTAAATTGGACTGAGGTTCACATGAAAATGGGAATCAGGGGATTACTATAATGAGCTCTCTTTCATGGTGCGAGCATGTGCATTGAGAGCAAAGCACAAAATGCTCGTCTCTCTCGCATTAGCCTATATTATTAGAAACACTTCATGTGAAAAATGTTTTTGAAGCTGCTGCAGCAGGGAACTTGATGCTCACCATGAAAACAATAACTGAAATGCAAACAATGTTTTCTTCAAAGTGTCAGTGGCACAAACTGATGCTGATGTGGAGTGACAAACAAACACACCATTACTTTGAAGAATTTCAATGTGTGTTAATGCAAACTTTAAAGTGCACATCTCAAAGTAATTAGCCAACGTGAGTAAATGTCCTTACCTATTATGCAGTCATTTGATTTGGCGTAAATTTTTAACACACTGGGTCGCCCTAAGCATCAAACTATGACGATTTAAACAGGTGAAACATGTTATTAACATTATAAAAAAAAACCTACTTGTTTATGTTTAGGCAACAAAATTACTTGGTTAAGTTAGCCTCTGTAATTAGTCAACACTGACTTTTCCCTTCACGACCTTTCTCACTCTTTATGCTACGGATCTGTTACAAACTGGAGTTTCTGGATCATATTCTATGTCTTAGTTTAGTTAGTTCGGATATCGGTTGGTTAATGGCATGAAGTGACATCAGCTAGTCTTCCCATGGTGCCACTAAGTGTTATTGACTCCCATCCTAAAATGAAAATATGCATACTTGGTGCCTAACTTTACCCTGCTGAATCACTTTGTCTTCCAAACATGTGGTTATAATATATAACATTCTTTTTTTATTTTCTTGTGTCGCAGCAATAAGTGTTTGAGTTTGATTGATTTGCGTTTTTTGTGTTTTTATGTTATGTAATTGTAATTGTCCTCCATAGACTGAAAATAAAAGATGGCTAGCATGGCCGCTTCCCAAAAGTGAAGCCAAAACATCTTGTTCTCCCCCTGGTTGCTGGCTGCAGTATACGTTAAAATCCCCACTCACTCCATGTTTGCGGATGGGACATGGGCCAAAGTAAAAAAGTAAAAAGGATACGTCAGAGATGGTTTCTGTCATTATAGTTCTATCACTCTGACATGTGTTCAAGTCTTCATTTTTCAGAAGACTCGTAATTGTTCTGGTGGGTGCATGCGGGTATCCGTGATGTTTTGGCTTCTGGCTTTTGTACAGTTTGAGGAAGTGGATCCGCATCGTCCATCTTTAAATAGTCTATGTCTTATAATTAATTTTATTTCCTTAAATTTCTTTGGCATTCGTTTTTGTGTGACATTGTTGTGACATACAGTATAAATACTGTATGCCTGCTGACATGTTTGTACACTTCAGAAATAAACATACTGTGACATAATATGAATGCAAGAAATACTAGTTTACACAATGCGAGAAATTCTTATATTGGACTGCAGGACCACTGTACAGTATGTATTTCACAGAACATTTCCTGTTTCCCTTTGAAGGCTTTTCAGCTGGCCAACCAGTCAGCGAAGCGACAACATGAAGAAAAGAAAATAGCCTGATATGCCCGGGGCATATGATGGGCTATTTCAGACATGAAACAAACATTTTTTTAAAAACTCCAGAGACATAAGGAGTGAGCAAGGAGTGAGTACCTGAAAGGATGGAGTCAGGCTGCATGTATTTGCCACTGTAATACATGTTAAGAGAAGCACACAGATGAGGATCTCATAGGAGACAGGATTCTCCATACTTACCTTTTGGAGGTTGAGCTGCAAGACCTCCGCACAGCAAGGTGTTTAACACACATTCATGATCCCTCCAGCAACATATTTGAGTTTTAACCAAATTTTCACTTTTCATTTATCTGCCCAACCTCCTCCTTGCCCTCCCCCCTTCATATCAGTGTTCTGCAAATAAGCACACTGACATCCTGTCTAAACCACAATATGATGCTGTCTTTTAGCCTCATCTTACCTGTGCCTTTCTGCTCGCACTTTAACGAGGGAAGGAAATTCTATTTTTAAACACAGATTACAAATATGGAGACTCAAGGTGTCAGTGTGAAAGTGTCAGCGGATTTACAATCGCACAGGACACATACAGTATGCAGGCTGGGCTGAAATTTAAGGAAAACTCATTTAAAAAAGCAGCACAGTCACAGAATACACACTCAGACACACTTCACACAAGCAGAAGCAGAGACAGAAATAGACGGTGAGGGAGGGAGATGCATATAAATAAAAGGAAAAAGTCCCTTTAGAGACTGTCACCAGACATGTGACGAAATACATAAGATGCTAAACCATGAGGGACTCTAGGTGAGCAAAACTCCAAGGCAGCAGGCGCATTGAGACGTGACAGAAAGAGAGAGACAGCAGACAGACTGACTTGTACAAAGTCTGCTACAACTGAGGGATAGACAGACACACAGGCAGAGACACTCGTTGAGACTGACAGATGCCCAGAGGCAGCGATCTACAGAGGAGCATATGGGAGACAGTGTGACGGGTGACATGTTGAGTAGACCCTCGCCGACACTGACACTCACGATCGCTTAAACGACTCCAAGATGTTGTCCTGCTGCTCCTCTTGTACAGCTGAAAGCAGACAGAAGGGGGAGGACTGGTGAGAGCCCGGCGAGGTTAATTCATTACACAGCGGGCTTGAGCAGCAAAGGAATAATGGACTGATGACCTCGCTAGGCCACTAAATGATAGGACCTAATGTGTATCACACTCACTGAGTTATTGGCTGACAAAGCCAGTTACAAGTAATGGTGGATACGCTGAATGGAAGATGACAATAATGAGATTGTCTGTCTCCAGACCTACCCTGCACGGTGATATCGAATGTGCAGACGTCGCACTTGTCTTTGGAGGTGACCTCGCAGCGGTAGCCACCTGCGTCTCCATCCACTACTTTGATGATGCTCATCTCGTAAGTGTAGATCTGACAGCAAGAGAGAGGGGGGGGGGATTCACATGCACAGTGAAAGGTGCTTACTAACCTGCTCAGTATACACACACACAACACTGTTTGACCGATATCGGTTTGTTGATAAAGCCTCCGGCCGATCTTGGCTTTTATTAGTTAGCTGATTAGTCAGTTTGTTACCAAAATGAAAGGAGTCCCTGTCTGACTTTCGTTTTTCTTGATGCTGATCATCCGATCTACGTCACACTTGGTGGGGTATTGCCGAAGACCCAGGGAAGTGCAGTCTTTAGATTTATGGGACATATTTATTAGTAGTGGGTCATGTAGTGTTATGTATGTGTAGTGAATTGAGAGGGGGCCCCTATTAACTGTCACACCACTGAAAGACGTGCTGGGAACAACAGATGAAGAAAGAGATTGAAGATGGTACATTGTAGCAAACATTTAACTTTTGGAATTAATGCTTTTGTTCCTCGAAATAAGATAATAAAACTTTTGTTGTGCCTTTCCTCCGGTTCATAAGTACTGCCTGAGAGCCGTACTGTTAACGCGGTTAATAATCTCCGTAACAGTGAATGTACAAAGGTTATATCAATACACACATTATGAACACACACCTTGGTGTTCCGGTCGTAGACCTCCTTGAACTGCAGGTGCTTCCCAGCTTTGCTGCCCAGATCCAGCCACTTCCCCTTCAGCCACTTCATGGTCGGCTTCCTCGTCAGGTTTGAGGAGTCAACTTTAGCTACAAACGTGACGTTCTTGCCTGCCAAGAACAAGAATGACACAAAATGATTAATTCAAGTAGATTAGCTGTCTGTATTCGAAAAGGCATTTGGCACAAAGTGGGCTACTTCTTTCATTTTGGATATAATTCAGGAATTTTTTATAGTGGATCATCTTGCCAGACCTTTTGTTGCTGTGACACTCTCTGGCCTCTCGACGAAAATGCCGCTCAGCTCGGACAGCTGAGGTTCCTCCCCTGGTACATGTTCTGTGATGGGTGGTGGATAGAGGGATCACAGAGGACAAATTAGAGCTGGAAATCATGATCTGGGCACCACTCAGATAAAGATACCACCACACAGATTGTAGACAACAACACAAGACAAGTGGAGCAAGCAAACCGCCAAATCAGCAGTCTTCTTAATCATGTTGCTTTTACAGTGAAATGCCTGTTTACTGATCATTTGGGAAACCTCAAAGTATAATTTGAGTCTCAAACCACTAAATTCCACCCGCTGAGCTCAGGGATCTTTTCCTTTAGTATGGTTATTTAGCAATAAAACTGAGCAACAGTCTTTTCCGTGAGGCAAGCTATTCAGCGAGTAAAGCCTTTGCTGTTACACTGCATAAGCCGTTTGGGACCCTCTGATAAATGACAGGCGACCAAGGAGCCCCCTGGAACAGACTGGCCCGGGGGAATAAAGAAACTCCTCAGATCACCTCTGAAGACATCACATTAGGGTTGACTCTCTGCAATCTTCTGCCACCCTGACAGAACATAAGCTGAGGCTGTACACTCTTATCTTAGTGATAAAAAACGAGCTGCCCTTTTATCCGTTCACTTGTTTCTTTGCAAGTAAATTGATGTAACCTCTGTAAGGTGTTTGCTTGTCAGTTGATATGCTTTACAAAGACGCTAATGTATTCATTTCTCTTACCATCAGGAGGCAACTCTGCATCAGAGAGGGGGTTGGGGGGGAGAAAGAGAGAGCGGGGAACACGTCAGTCTGTACAGTATCTGTGCTGTGCTGCTAAACACAAGCGTTAATTGGCCCAATGATAATCTTGACTTCAGGTGAGGAACACTCACACGTTAAATCAACGTGCTTTCACACTCCAAAAAAACAAAGAACACCTTTCTATCTCTGACTCTAATTAACAAATCCTCCTTTTTCTTCGACAAAAGACACACAACTGTTAATGAGTTATGTCTTCAGCTATCAAGTTCAGAAATCATTTTAACTGTGCTGAAGTCAGAAGTTTGTTTTACACAATCTGCATAAACTCCCATTTCCCGAGACACATATACACAAAGTGTTACAGGAAAAGGTTTATGGACAAGCAGCAGGTAAAGATAACATTGGACCACCAATCAAGTAGAGTGAGTAGGGCCCCGGGTGGACATCCATTGGATGAGTGCAGTTGCTGAGAGAATGGATCCAGGGTCACGTGTCAAATAAGGTCATGCGCCTCCATAAATTCAGAGAGAGCCACACCTTCAGCAACCCCCCCCCCCCCCCCCTCTCTGTCTGCTTTTATGGGCTCAGTTAATTTGATCTTTTAATCAAAAGTGCCCCTGAGGACAGATCCAAGTTCAGATGTTCAAGATGATTTAAAAGGTTTCAGTTAGAATGCTAAGTGGGTGAAGCTGATCCTGGAATGGCACCCAGGGGACACTTTTGAATGTTTACACACTTACACTGTTACATATGACAGTTGCTGTGTTTGGGATGAGGGTTGCATGGTGAAATTAACTCCAGACACTGTCCTGGACTCTGGGAAGGCAAGTTTTACATTTTGGACAATAGCCTACAGGGACTAATTGACTAAAACCCCCACAAGAGATTTATGTTTTGGATAATGAGGACAATTTGTAACATCCCACATTAAAGTATTCAGTAACGCTTCATTTTGCTGGATGGGTATATCCTCCATAACTTCCTATTAATTTTTAGACACTTTCCTGGAAAGAACAATGCCAGTTGGGACTCATTTAGGGAAAACAGACACAGAGGACTAGATTAGCTTCGGACTTTGCTTCAAAGAAAGTTTCCATTAAAGTGAGAAACTCTTGAATGTATCGGTGTGACGACAGTTTGTTCTCTGTGGGCATCAGCCAATATTTCCGGATTGCAGTTTCACCAGTGGATATCTGCATTATAGATATCTGGGTTAAGACTTCCTCTTTCATGCACTGGTCATTATTTACAGTTCAATAAGAAACTTCAGATGTAAGTATAGAGTTGGTTTTGAGAGGTGGTGTCTGAAACCTAATAATAAAAGCTAATAAAAAGCTCTCCACATGCACCGTTTACCTGCAGTCACCAAAGCCTGTTCAAAACATGATTGGTCAACACTACTATTAAAAACCCTGAATATCGCAGTTTTATGTAAAAAATCAGTGTTTCTCTGGTGCTGTTTGGTGGACAAAGGAAGCGAGCTGAGCTGTGAGCCGAACTGCCACTAATATTTTCTCAGCTTGTTTCCTTTGTCTTCCAGATATTAAAATACATATTTTAAAATGACCAAAATGTTGCCTAACACATACGCAAAGGGGATATGACGCCATTGACATTAAACTACTTTTTTAAAATTGTTGGAAACATTTTGGGGATAATATAAATTCAAAAGGCAATATAAAACATAGGTCTAGTCTTTTTTAGACATTTTAACGCAGAAATGTTGCAGATTATACCTTTAAACGAGTGGTTCATGTATGTTTAATTGCATGACTCCCTGGCGACAAATTGTTTCACTAAAATCATGTAATTGTAATTAATTATTCGATTGCTAACCAATTAAACACTGTCTTTGTTTTATTTCAAATCACTTCCAAGTAACATAGTTCTTTCTGGGAACCTTCCTGAGGGAATTATGAGGAAATGATTAGGAATTTATGAACCCATAGAATAAGAGGTTATCAAATATTCTTCCCCAGATTGGGTACTACGACACTAAAATAGTAACATATCTGTCCCTTCTGCCCCATAAAATATACTACTATTAATAGAATGTATAGTAGTGTCATTTCACAGTTATTACTTATTCAGTACATCATTCATTTATCATGAGAGCACCAGCAGATAAAAACACACAGTGTCTCCTTGAACTCCTTCATTCTCATGTTGTACATACAGTGTGGTAGCAGTCTCAACCTGTAATATCATTCAGCAGCAGTATGTTGTAGTACAACCACATATCACACACAATATTGATATATACCCAGCATAAGTACAGGCAGCATATATCACTTTTTATAAACCTCAGCAGTTCATTTCACATTGAAACACTCTCAGACGTTGCTCAGATGCTTTGGTGGGACCACTTTAATCCCTTTGCTTTTATTGCTGTCATAAACTTCTGTGTTGTCTGTTATATTTGTGTTTTTATTTACTTATTTCCCCGTCATCTTGTTTCATCTGACACTTTATCTGATGAATCTTCTGTGGCTTGCGCTACTTTTAAGTTGTGTCTTTGCATTGTTCTCATCCTCCCCTTTTATATCTATTTGCTGTGATGCACTTTCTGAAGTGTACATGAAAAAATGATCATTATACTCAATGTACAGAAATCTTCGAGGCTGCAAAAACTGTCACAGTCACAAGCAGTAATGATTCCATATGCTGTGTGAAAACATTTGATTTTAAACATGGCCGTCACCAGAGCAGTCCCAGTTCTGGGAGGAACGCTGTCAGTCTGTCACACTCGGTAACAGATATGCATGTCCACGAGCATCCAGAGTGGCTGACACAAAACAAGCACAAAAACAGGAATCACGAGCAGGCGGGGAAATGGTGTGTTTTGTCTTTTCCTTACCATCCCTAGGCTCATTGTTTGCTGGATGAAAAGAAACAGTTGGTACATGGAAATTAGTCATGTGAACAATGAAGGGTTAAAACATGTCGAACAGTATTGATACGGTGTCCTCCGACTGTAGACGTGTGTATAAGTGTGTGTGTGTGTGTGTGTGTGTGTGGGGGGGTGGGTTGTTCATCAAAGATCGGATTAAAGATAATGTATGAACCTATTCACTGAGACAACTACAATATCTTACACACATAACACACACACACACACACACACACACACACACACACTCACAAACACACTAATGGCGGAGCAAAGCGCTTACCTACAGCAGGCTGGACATCTGTTAATGAAGAATAAGCACAGGTTGAGCAGATGAGCTGGACTAAATGAGTGCTAATGCAGATATAATGTTCTGTGAGTGTTTCCTACATATGCAGACTGAACATAAACACACACAAGTATGACAGACTAATGCTCAGTGTGAGTTATATTGCTCATTTTAGAGATAAATCGATGTGTTTAATTTAACACATGATTGAAGCCGCAATGAGCAACTCGCGTAGAAACTATTTATCCAGGACAGTGCTTCCCCTCTACAGCAGGCTGCATCTTAGTGTAAAGGGAACAGCAGTCATTTTCAGAGCAATAATGAGACACAATGAGCCCCTGAAGTCCCTCCAAATGAAGTGCTCATCCTGTTACTAGTGGGCTCAAAATGTGATAGAATATCTATAAAAAATTGCACATTGCCATGCAAAGTTACTGTTCTCTTAAGACCTGAGCAATGTATGCTTCCTAACCATGCTTATATTTTGTAGTTTGTGATTTGTTTTGATCTGTTGAAGATGTTTTTTTTATTCCTTCATTGGTATTTTATATTTGCATTCTTTCCTACTTTGTACTATATATCTTTAGGCTGCAGCACTGACTGCAGCTGCTTCCTAGTATCCATTACTTGATCTGGCACCCTGAGTTAAACAAATAAAAATCAGGTAATTCGGTTAACTGAGGATCCCATTTTATTTGCATAGTTGAGTTAGTTTAGTTCATCCTCTGTCCTCAGTATTGATCTCGCTCCTAGAAGTCAATATTACCTGTTAAAAGTCAGTGGTTTTATGTACTCACATGTTCAGGTAAGTTTTCCACTGGTTCAGTAATTTGGGACCCACAGTTTTAACTCTGCTAATTTGGTGGTCCAGCAGTCCTGATCATCTGAAGCCAACAGTAACACGACATCATAAACATTAAATTGTAAATGGCTGCATTTATGGTGTGCTTTTATCAAAGGCACTTAAAGACTTGCTTCACATACACACTGATACACACATCGATGGCAGCAAGCTAGATGTCTTCGAACTACAGACGCTTTTCTATTCCGCATTTTTTGACTTGGCACATCAGTCTAGCATGGCAGGGATTTTCATCCAGTGGCAGACCCTCTCAAAAGATTTAGGAAAAGGAAGCCCTATGGTGTCTCATATTGGTACATTTTGCAATGATAACTACAGTATAACCCTCCTAAACCTCCACCACTGCTGCTCCGAAAACCCCCTAAGGGTGTCCCCTTTTAGCTACCGTATGACAGCTGATTATCGTCACGCCTTATCCACACTTACGTGGGGATTTTTATAAACATAGCTGGCCTTTCTTTCACACGTAAATGCCAGTCTAGGTCACTGATGAAGGAGCTTTTTAAAAACTCCAGACAGTATACCGATTTTCAGATCTCTATATCGAGTTGACTTACATGGATCAAGGAGATGAAGCAAATGCTACAAATTAAACATGTTGCTGAATCGTGATTAATAACAAAGCACTCAGCGCCCAAAACTGGGCCACACCTCTATACAGCTCTATAGGTTATGTTGAGGCATAGGTTAGATCAGAGGGAGGTGGTGCATTCAACAGAATGAGGGTTGAGGGGTACAAAAAGTGGCTTTTGGGGTTTTTATTGGCACAAGGCATGAGCTGTGAATAAGATACGGCAGGTTAAACAAAAGGTCAGGCAGTTAAGAGCAGACTGAAGTGGTGTCAGCTACAATATTTCAGGTCTGATGTTATTTTAGCTCATTGATCTTAAGTCATTGTTGGCCAGTGTTCCCCTTTAAAGACGGCAGCTGAGCAGAAATGAGCAGCAGCATTAGTATAACTCATTGCTCTACCTCGTCACTGCACCTGCACACACACACACACACACACACACACACACACACACACACACACATTTAATCACTCTCAGCGAGCCACTTAAAGTTTATGCAATAATTCATCTCGAATGATGGCACATACACACTGAAACACACACACAGGAACACGCATACGACTTTCCTGCTTGTACTCTCGGTTGCAGTTGCTCCATAATATGAATTGACATTTAATTCAACAAGGTGAACTGAAACTGTACACAAATAGACTCTACACATAAATGTTGCAAACAAAGTATGTTTTACTCTCTCAGGAGACTCATTACTTATTACTGAATACGTGCCACTGGCAGAGGGAATCTCCATAAACATACATATACACTCTGTAGCCTGCAAAAGCGTGCAGCTTTGCAGCTGCAGCACTGATTCTACCTGATCTGTACATATAGTACATGTATCTCACATATTGTGGAGCTACTCTGCTGTGGGCTACTACACCCACACACAATTATCTCACACATTTAGCTGAATGCATTACCCGCGGCTATGGATTGGACTTGAAAGGTCAGGATTTTCAGGCAAACGAAGTGAAATGAGAGGAGCAATCTGCCATTCTGCATCTATCTCAAACTTCTCTCTCACACATACAAAACAGGATCATCTTGTGACCTACAGCAGGTTGAGAAATACAAAGACGCTAACCGATTATGAAGTGACCGAAGTGAGTGCACAACAGAAGTTCTGGCGAATATCACACAAACCTAGCTGCTATTTCCATGTCAGTTCTACTGTATGCCCGACACTGTAAGATTGAATATTTCAAAATGAGCCATAATTAAATAAATTGTTTGTTGTTTGAGTCTGTAATTTCTTAAAAGTGTAATTTTCAGAATAGAAGTATGTAATTTGGTACTAATGCAGAAAACCCACCAATCAGTGGTGAGGTGCGGTGGCTGCAGTAATTACATTTTTCTGCTTTTGGGAGGCGTGTTCATGTTTTTCAGGCAGTAAGAAAGTCTAACATAGGTCAACCCGTCTCAGGACTCAGTTTACTGATTGATTTTATGTATTTTCTGGTGGAAATTTGCTGCTAAAAGTGAAACTATCCCCAACTTTTAATTTGGAAGCACTCCGCAGCTAAATCATGATTTCCATAGAGATTGTTTTCGCTCGCCACTCTTTGCTGCTGGCTGTATTTTTGGTTTAATGACAGAAATGAGACAATGCTCGTTTGGTTTAATTCAATTTGAAAATATTAGATGTTGTAGATAAAATTGAAAACCATGATTAAAATATGTTATACCAGATTCATCCTCAAAGTTTTTAATTTAATTAAATTTTTTTTTTTTTTTTATTAATTCTTAATTTTGATGCAAATTTTAATTTCGGTCATAAAGCAGACATATCATGACATAAAGCACAAATTATACACAAAATATATGAGACTGTGGTGCACTATAAGGTGGGAATATACATTTCATTTATGTTTGTTTTGTTTTTTTAATTTAAATGTCATTAACCAGTTAGTGTTCAAGGTCCTCTTTTTGAGAATTGGGGGTTGTGGGCAGTGGATGTTTGGGGGAGATAGCAGGTCAACAATAAATGCCACATAGAAGTGGTGAACATCATCTGAAAGGTGTGAACCTGAAGATTTAATTTATGTTTTTCCTTTCAAAAATATCTAATTAAAATGACTGAATTAATTGTTGAAACCTATCAGGGTGTATAAAGGGTCATAACATTAATATGTGTCCATGTCCACGTTCAACTATGTCCTATAAATTGTTACAGCACTTTTGGGTTGATACCAGTTGCTACACACACATTTGGTGAATAATGCAATTTTATTCACATCAAGAATCGGTAAAAATAAGAGGTCACGTGACCACTTTGAAAATTGCCAAATAGCCTAACTTTACAGCATTATTTCGGCAACTTCCAGACATGCTAGGGGTCTATAGATTCCTTAGATCTTCTAGTTTCATATAATATCAGTATCTCCAGTATATTCCTAAAATGAGTCAGCTATGCTCTCTGGAAAAGAAAAAAAAACTGCGGAAATTCTGAAGACTAAGTATGTAAAAAGTGCAAGACGAAAAACACACACTGCTAAGCAACGTTTTGACTGTATAGGATCTTCTTCAGGTGTTTGAGAATTAATTGTCATGCAAACATTTCTCATGAATAGCAATCAAAGTTTCAAAAACAAAAATTCAATCAAATACCAATTGAAAAAAAAAGGCAATACAGCGAACTGAAAAGGTACGTTTTTATCCCCCAGTGTATAACATAATGTCTCAATGTGATCTTTTTTTTAATTGCACTTTGTTGTAACAAAGAGTTGGACAAAGCCCTTTGCTGTCGTCAGCACCCATACGGTTTAAATAAGGAACGCTAATGCTGTTAACAAGATACTCTTACAATGGTAGCTGAAGGACAAATATGAAAGATTAATTTGCATGTTCCATGTGTACGAATGTGCAAATTTAAATATACCCCAGCTACAATAGGAAAGTCAAACACACACACACACACACACACACCGTCACACTCATACCATGCATACATACATGTGATGCTCACCCATAAATTAAACACCTTCTATTTTGCTCTCAACACCCAATTTATTTTTTTTGCATCTGGTGCTCAAAATAAACTCACAACATGTCCTCAGTGCTAATAAAAGAATATCGAAGAAACGCGCGTGTGTGTGTGTGTGTGTGTGTGTGTGTGTGTGTGCATGTGTGTGTGTGTAGCATCATGCATATCCCCACACTCAGTCCCATCACCACAGAAGTTTCCTGCTTCTGTGTTTTATTTTTTATCATCTGCAAGTCTTACCCTCCTCCTCCTCTGGCTTCTCTGAATGAGGGGAGACACACACAGTATTTTATGGATGATGATGATGATGATGACGATGATAATCATGATGAGGATGTATAGACCATGGGACACACAGACCAATAAACACTGAATGCAGCTTTTCTTACCCTTCGTGTCTAAAAGAGAGAGAGAGAGAGAGAGAGAGAGGAACAATTTATGAGAAAATTAAACAATCTTTACAAGAAGCTTTTAATGAAATATTAATTTTTCAGCGGTTATTGTAGTTTAGCTGTATAATAGCTGATTAGTGTATGCTTAACTCAGAAATAAATTGGATTTCTGGAGCACAGCTTGTGGGCTCAGATTAGATGTCATGAAGGCACTTACCAGCAGGGGCTGCTGCAGCCTTATCGCCGTCGGCTGCTGCAATTAAACAACAATTATGTAACATAATTTGTACATCCTCATTATTTCGTATCATACAAAACCAGCAGCAGCACAGTGTACGGATAGTCATGGTTTTCAGTGCTGGGACTCTGTAAACTGTCTAAAGAGCCGCATCTTGTGATATAAATCCTCAGGAGACAATAACTAATAGTCATTTGTACCCATGAATGAGGGTTTATCACTATATTTATCATCATTTTATATATGTATGTATATATGTATGTATGTCTGTATTCTGCTGTAAAATGTATTCACAAATGCTCCTAGTTAATGTGAGGAGGCACACAGCAGATAAACACTTCACGCTGCATTTTACAAATAGAAATCAGTCACCCTTACAAAACTGCACAAAACATATTCTTTTAAATAAAGAGATTCATTCCAGTAACAAACACACATTCACAAGTACCCGCACAGGGAAACTACATTCAGGCAACCTTGCTTTATGCACCTCTTCTTGATTTCTGTGGGGTTTGCCGCTGGCAAAAGAGAGAATATTGGATTTCAGCGGGGGAATAGTGCATGATTCAAATGAGGCATGGTTTACAGAAACAGTGAGGCTGAGATAAATATAAGTACATTTTTCAGAGATCATGAGGAATAATTGGGCTTAAAAAATTCTGAAAGGGACGGCCTCAAGACAAAAATGCTTTTGATAGGATAAGTACATCAAAGTTCCAGGATCCCAGATCTAGGTTACTTTAGAAGCTCAAGGGTGTCTAATGAGATGGCAGATTAGGCATGAGTTTCTGTCTGCCAGCACACAGCTGCACAGTAATAATTCAACTTTGGCAGCATTCGCATCTTAACCATCTATTTTAATAATTTCACAGGTCTGTGCCCGCAGTAGGGCCACTGTTTAAATGTTAAACTTTGCCGGGGACATTCTGTCGACGCAGCAAAGCGTATATTAAAGGGTGAGCCACGCAAACGAGTGAGGACATCAACATGACAGCTATCGTCTCTCAAAACCGCTAAAAACAAGCCACAACTGCAGAGCAAGTGTCCCGTGAGCCTACTTAACAGTGGGTCTAAGATATCAAGGCCCGGCCTTGGCAACCTGCTTATGCTCCAGGCTGGCACACTATGTCTGGCATACTGGTGGGGGGGCAACACTTCTATTTTGGATGAGGCTTGCTTTTCAGGCAACAATCTGTTAATGCCTCTCTCAGCACTTTGATCCAAGAGGGGATCCGTGACGCACCAGGTGGTAAAAACTTTCTTTAGGTTCCGGCTGAAGCATCGACCCCCTGTCTACTGTAAACCATTGTGTTTTTTTAGAAACACCCTGAAAGACAACTGGTGCGTTAAATAAATAAATGTCACACACTGGTTCTATGAAGCTTGTTTGAATATAAAAGTCACAATTGTCATATGAATACCCAGTCAGGGCCTCATTTATTGTCAGTGGAGCGGCTACACATCAATATAAGATCTCAAATGAGAGTTTTGGTTCGTCGGCGTTGAGATTTGGGAGAAAGTTATTGACGTTCAGAAATTCTCATTTGACTGTCTGCAACCTCAGGAATGCTATATGTGGTGTGACATTTTGAACAATTTAATTTAAAGCTGTCACTGTGGCTGATGAAAAGTCCTGCAGTCTCCAAAGCAAGTGCAAGCTCTCCTGAACAATGCAACAAATAAACTGTAAAAACACCTCGAAGTGCTACTGGAGATTAGACTTGCTAATTTCTCACAGATGGTAAAAAATAACCTAATTTATATTCCACCTGACAACCTTTTTCTTTACATCCTAACTTAAACACAAGATCTTTCTACCCTGCCTCAGTTTCTCAGCAATCACTGTGCATTTTTCTCCATTACTTCAAGCAATATTTTGTATGCAGTAAATTGAGTAAACAAAATAATTTTTAGACTGTCAATGTCACTGCTACCTCCTCTACGGATGATTACACAGGGATTTCATAGATGTTATCAAGATCGTCCTTTCATATCTAATTTAGAAGATTTTCACTGCACAGTCCTTCCTATTTTTTCCCCATTTAAATAGTTTACTTTGTGGGTCCCAGGTAAAAGATTTTATGCAGATGACCGGAGAACGAAAATTCAAATTACTGCATTGTGCAACACAAAAATACCACAGAGAAAATATTTAATAGGCAGTTTAAAGCATTTTATAAGTGACAGTGCAACGAAAGTGTGAAAAAAAAAAGAATTTGAATATCCAAAAATAACAAGGATGAGATGTGATGTAAAATGCACAGAGAACACTAGTGTTTCAAAAGGACGGCAAAGGGATAAAAGTGGTAAAAACAACAACAACAACAACAACAACAACAGTGAGTCTATCTTCTTCTCAACAAAGCACTTGTTCTCTGCTGTGTAAGAGAACGTTTGTGCTCATTATAATACAATCACCTGCTTTGGGGTTTGACCTATGGACAGTCTGTTTGGACTGAGCTGTGAACCCACAAGCAAAAATATAATGTATAAAGGAGCCATGCTAGCAGCTCTATGAGGCTGTACTTGTAGCTAAATGTTTACCAGTTAAATGTTGGAGCGGCTGTGGCTCAGATGGTTCTGAATGGAAAGTCAGTGGTTTGATCCCTGACCAAGGCAGTCTACATGTCTAAGAATCTTTAGACAAGATACTGAACCCAAATTGCTCCAGCATTTAGATGAGAGTGTGGAGCTCAGGAAGAGAATGCTAACCTAAAGCTAACCCATCAGCAAGGTGCAACCTAAACTCAAAATGGACAGTGAACTTCTAAGAGTGTCTTTTAGTATGACCAAACTCTAAACAAGACATTTCCGGTGACCAAAATGTTACAATTTAGTTTCATGAAGTGAAAACACTTTGTGGCTGCGATTTTCTCAATCAAAACAAAGCTTCCAAAAGGATAGCCTGCTTATTTGTCTTTTTTGCTATAAATGGGACCATGATTTACAAAATTACATCATGCTGTATTGAACAAGAATTTAAACTTACAATTGACACCATAAACTCTTCAGGAAAATGTTTACTGGGGTAATAAATCAAGCGAGAATTAGGGTAATTTTTTCATAGACTTCTATACAATATATATTTGTGTCAGCAGTGCCTGCAATGCCCTGCTGGCCATTAGAAAGAATTTAGATTCAACACACTTTTGTATTGGCTTCACTTCTCACTTATTTCAAAAAAGTTTTAAGTCTCATTAGTTCCATACTTAACACTCATATTTAATTTGGGCAGATATGGCAAATCTACAGCATCTCAATTAGTGAAGGTGAACGTTGTTCTCTACTGAAGCTCCACTTTGTGATTCAAGTTGATAAGACCGGTTAAGATATTTTTTTGCTGTAATTATCCATAAGTGACCTGTTTCTCCTTCAGACCCCTGTACGCTCCCTCAGCCTTCCCTGTCACAGGCCTGTCTGTGCTGCGTGGGAAAAGCTTTGAGCAAACCGCTAAGTCACAACCGGGACAACTGTGCCCCTTCAACCCTTGGCGCTAATGCTGAAAGTAATGCACAGCTGATGAACACGCTGTCTGTGCGGATCCATCTCCGTTCTCATTACCGTCCACGCTTCATCGGCAGTCCTCCCTGCCCTAGATAATTTCACTCTACAGCCGTCTGTCTCTCTGTCTTCCAGGTATCTGTTAAATGGATAATGTCTCTTGCGGTCTCCGTTCCTTCTTTCTTTTCACTTAATGCAAATCCCTACTCTCAGCACTTTTTCGTCCCACCGTTTCTTTGTCCTACTTTAATCTGATTCCACTTTCTTCTGAAGAGAGAGAAAAAAATAAAGAGTTGGTGAGCAAAGAGGCAGAAACTAAAGCGGGGAGAGAGGAGAAGAATGAGCCAGGCCAACAGGGGTCAAGGATGGCGTGAAGCCTCACGTTAAGAGCCTGGGGATTGGGTTCTTAAGTGGGGGAGATGAGACCGTTTATATTTAACTAATATCATGTGAGATGCTTGTTGAAAGAGGATTTTATTTACTCAGTTTTCGCTGACCCTACCGGAGTGAATACTGCCTTTAAATACACACACGACTTCCTGCTCTCTGCATCACAATTATAGACCGTTTTTTATTTCCAAAAGCTTATCGCTAATATCATTTTAAACTTGAGGGCTTTAATGCTTCATAATATGACTCCGGCCAGATTAAGATTAAGTAATAATACTGAAGTTGAGACGCAGGGGGGGATTTTGTGTGTGAAGTAAGTATGTGTTGGTTTTCAAGAGCAGAGCACTAACACTGCCTGGGTTGGGGATTTGCTTCTGACCACGGATACTAAAAGATGTATGCATTCTTGAATCTTCAAGGTGCTTAAGATATAAGTATCCTCTAAATGGCATGGGCTGCTTTGTATATATATTTATATATTGCAGTGGATTACAAGGTCAGATATGTTTTATTCACAGTTTTTCACTTTAAAACACTGTCTGATTGCTGAACCACTCATAAGATAGAAGAAGTGTAAGTACATTTTCTTCTGAAAAACAAACAAAACAAGCAGTGTACACAACACTGAAACTTTATAAGCCTTTAAGTTGATATGATGAAACGTGTAAGCAAACAGTTGCTCATTTACTCATGAAGCAACAGAATAATTCATTTGGAATCGTGTTTGTTTTTACCTGATGAATGTAGGTCAAGTATTTCCTTTCTTTTAGCTCTGTGTTTGGTCTCTACCAACTCCTGAGGGAATAACTGTCTCTTTAGCTGCTAAATGTTCCTTTATGTTCAGCAGCTAGTCTCTAACTGTGTCAGTTTGCTGTCGGCTGCTGATACAGTTGTATACAGTGGCTTGATAAGGTTTATGGCTGCAAACAGCCACCTGCTGCGACTGAAAGAAATGCTATATGAATAAAGAATGAGCTGAAAGACAAAACTGTGACGATTTCAGATCAACTGCAGCTTCCAAATTCGATTTGGATTGATTCAATTAAACTGACGATTTATAGTCTGTACAGGGTATTACATGAGAAGTGACCCCTTTATAATACATGTGATTTTTAAGTCATGTGATCCACTGATGATGTTAAATATCAATTATACCTGCTTTAATAATTCTAAGCATTTGCTGACTTGTTGCTATACTTGACACATTTCCAAAATAACTTATCATCCATTATGTTTAACATTTTTGATGCTTTAATGCTGTTTGACATAATGTAGTTTTCACAAAAAGCTTAAGATTTCTGACAATCAGGTTCTCTAAACTCAATTCAAATTATAGTCTATTTAACTTTACTTTGCATTCAGCGCCACAGTTAGGAATTAGTGCCATTGTAAAGCTGTGCATTTACATAGACGTCTTCTCAATATCGCCTGACATCGTAGTTTGCTGTTACTTTGCTCTAGTGGTGTACTAGAATATAGTATCTGGCATACTGGGACAAACCTTGGTGGCCCAGTGGACCGTCAACAGTTTTTTACCAGCCATCCAGCCTTGTCTGTCCCTTCAGCCATTTTGTAATCACAACCAAGTCTGTTAAGCTTGTGCCTCCATCTTACGATCTACAGTAGCCAACTGTGTTGCTACTGTAAAACGGTGGATAAATTAGTATGAAAGTGACAACCCCTGTGAACTGACTCGACTCACTGTCAGAAATTGATCAGTTCAGTCCGATAACATTTGGAAAGTCAAGAAGAGGTTCAGCATAAGGCTAAACTGGAAGTCCATCACGGAAATCTGCTAGCGTTGGGTCAGCCTCAGGCTGTTGATGGAAACTGAGTATAACAAGTTGACAATCCTGTCTGATAACCGGCAACAAAATTATGAGAATACATACAAATTAGTTCCAGCTGTGACCTGTCACATCAAAACCCACCAACCCAAAATTAATATAATTGGTGCTAAGTGTTCGTTGATATGCATCCCAAAATTCATCCATCAATCACTTCCATTGGAAGTCCTGCTGAGGAGGTTTGAATTACATGGGTGGTAGATAGTGGTGGAAAGTAATGAAGTACATTTACTCAAATACTGTACTTAATTACAATTTTGAGGTACTTGCACTTTGCTTGAGTGTTTCCATTTTATGTAACTTTAAACTTCTACTCCACTACATTTTAGGCAAATATTGTACTTTTCTCTCCACTACATTTAGCTGCTAGCTTTGGTTACTTTACAGGTTGAGATTTAACATAACAACATGATCAATTTAAAGTGTTTCGACTCTTTTTCTAATCAGCCATGTTGACTATTGGCAACCCCTGCTCATGCTCACTGTATCGTGACACCTACAGTCCAAGATACAAAGTTTCTACGAAGTTTATTTCTTCTATCATGTTATAATCACACACACATATTATTTATTATACAGAAAGATGGAAAGCAAGCAAGATCTATAAGTTAACATGTCAGAGATGATTACAATGAGAACCAACAACCTGACATTGTTTCTTATGGAGTATTTCACACACTTTATACTGAAAAAAAAGAGAGCACATTTACATTTCTGTGCTCATCCCCTCCACCACACAGCCCCTCTCCCTCTCTCTCCTGCTCTCTCCTCCCATTTTGCTTTTGAAGGGTAACCTCTGAGGAATGTGCTTCGTTAATCTCTCTTGACATTTCCCTGTCTTCCTCTGCTGCGTACGTCTCCCGCTTGTTCAGTTGGTTAAGCCAAAGGAGTCAGACCAAGCCAAACATTAGAATCTTGAAATCTTTCTCTCTCATCGCTGAACGGGGCACGATTTCCTCATATGCATTTGTTTGAATGTGCGTTTTGATGCCGGATGCAGAGCAGCTGCGTCTTTAAGAGACGTCTAATGCTGCTGCTGAGGAATGCACCACTTAAGTGGTTTTGTTTCTACTGCAGCTTGATGTTGGAGGACGGCTGAATACATTAAGTCACTTAAGCGTGTCTACAACCGTAAGCTATGGCAGCAGCAGACGTGTTAACTAGAGAGTGGGGCCAGCGCGGCCTCCTCTCAGGCTGAGCATAACGCCAATTGGTGGTAATATATTCTCAGAGCTCATACTTTGTTAATGCAGCCTGGTGCCCTTTTTCACTGCACCCCGGCTGCACCCCTCTACACAAGTGTGTCAGTCACAGGTGAAACTATGAGCTCAAGTTACCGTGTGTGTGAGTGTGTGTGTGTGAGTGGAGCTGTGTGCATGCAGATCCAACAAGTAGCAAGTTGCAGTTTTGAGTTACTTGTGGGAGTCCGAAATGCTCCTGAGGCAAAATGTTTGAGTTAAACCATAAAGTGCGGAGCCAAAGAACCACAGGATATTCCTCATAATAAATCCACGTATCACTTGTGCCGTTAATATTTCCTTTAGATGCTTAAAGTTTATTTTTCAACAGATGGCAAATCAGAAAAGCAGGATGAAGGAAAGCCCTGAGGTGCATCGCAAAAAAAAGTTTTTTAACCACACAAGAAAATAAACATCTGTGCATCTTAACTGATTGTAATAAGCTAAAACGACCTCTCGCACACATGTCGTTCTGTGTTTATATCCTAGAAAAGCTTGTTTTCGCCAAGATCGTTCAGAGACACAGAATCAGCTTTTTGGAGTTAATATCAGGCTGCTCTTTATCTTTTTCACGTTAAGTAAACTGAAGTCGGTGAAAAAGAAAAGGACTGTTTTTAAAGCAGCACTCCACCGATTTCACACATCAAAATTAGGGAGGTGCTGCTCACCCCGTTAATATGGTCATAAAATCTCTTCAGTTTCTCTGAGGCAAGCATTCAGAAGTTTGTAAAAATAACTCCAGTGGTGTCATCAGGGTTATCTCGTCTTGGGCTAAGACATAAAACTTGCTATGGAGTTGCATTATGGGAAGTGTAGGATGCAGCATCTTTGGAGCTTAATTAGAGACTGTGGTTTTGATCAGAGTCCAACCAATACTGGATTTTTCAGGGCTGATGCCTTTACTGATACGAGGGAGTGAAAAGTTTTGATATTGATATATCTTCCAAAATAAATACATGCAACAATAACTATTTATTTTTTAACATATAGACAGAGTGAGCTTACTAGTTTATGTTTGCTGTTATATTCGAAAATTGTCAGTCTATGTGATGACACCATTTCTAAATTTCCTTACCTGCATTATATTCTAGAAAATAATAATAATATATAATATCAGTGCATATCAGACAACATTCGTGCTGATCGATCTATAGGTCAGGCTCTAGTTTTGATGTTTCTCTTACAAGTCTCTGCATTTTATATAAGTGCAATATTTAATAGCTGGAATCCTAATTTAAGCGTGTCTTGGAATAAATAAATGTAGTTCCAGAAAAAAACTGGTTAGATTTGCTGATTGGAATTATGGCTTTATTTTAATTTGTTTGTATCATCATGAGTATAACCCAGATTCCCAAGAAGTGAGGACACTGTGAAAAACATGAATAAAAACAGAATGCAATGATTTGCAAATCCTTTTTATCTTACATTCAATTGAGAATACAGTACAAAGAATATTTAATGGTCAAACTAACTAACTTTTGTTTATGTAACAATGTACTGTCATTCTGAATTTGATGCATTCTGTTTGCGTTTTGCACAGCTTTTCTAGAATCAGGGTTTCAAATGTTGGTTGTGTGATGTAATGGCTGTAGAATAATGACACCATCTGTGTTTGGATTGGTCCCCTTAAAGCCTTGTTTTTAAATATACAAACTGTCTGATTTCCCAGAAAAATGAAGGTTCTATTTACAGCACAAAACAGAAAAAGGAAAGCACATGACTTGCACCTGTACTCATGAAGGTATTAAAATAATGACATTAACCTGAAAATGAAGTTTTCCACCTGTATCCACCCACTTAGACTGAACTCAACCAATCAGAGCCTCCCCTGCTTTAAAAGCAGCTCTGCCTCTCTGAGATGTTTCCTGTAAGTAAAACTCCCATCCACTCCAAATTCTACACATATTTGGCAGTGCTATTCAGAAGGGAATCCCTCAATGCCTTAAAAGCACCTTAATCCCACTTTAAAAGCAACTAATTTCATTATAATGCCCGATGATCACACGTGGCCAAGCTGCTGCTACTGTACCTAAAACCACACGATGGTGTGACTGAGATGTGTTTTTGAATTTGCATAATATTAAAAAAATACACAAAATGTAGGAATATTGGCAGCAGAGCATAAAGAGAAGATTAATATTCAAACCATCTATTTATAAGCCTGAGTGTGTGGATGTGTATCAATGGTATTATTGGCACTTGGCTGGCATCCATGCTGGGGGCAGAGCGTGACTGATGGAGTTTCAGCATTTTATGAGGAGGATGGAGAGCGAGCGGTGCTGTCGGCAGAATCGGGGTACACTTAAGCCTCGGCCTTCTCTATCACTCAATCATCTGCCAAGTTCATCTGACAGTCCCTATGGTCTGATTTACATCATGCACTGAATAGAGCATCACCCCCTGTGGAGGAGGAGGTAATGGGATACAATCAGGAATGATTCAATACTAGCTTAACATGCAGATTAGTAATGGTTGTTGTAAAACTGACGTCAAAGGACACATTTTACCAGTAATATCAGTGACTGTCGGGGCTGAGGTATCAAAAATAATCACCACCTGCAAGTGAAAGTGTCAGGAAGCTGCTGGTATATTCTCAGAGCTCCCAGTTTTAAACACACTGACCAGGAAGGGAACGGGAGAAGTGTTTGCATATTTGGATGACCTACTTTTTGTTTTTGGCTGCTAAGCTTCAGCAAGTGAGGGGAGAAAAATGGAATATTTTTAATATTTTCAATATTTTAAAGGATTTTCTTTCATGAACCTCTAAGAGAACTTGTTAAAGTTTTGCTTTAGAGGACAAATGTATCACGCTCTCATCCAGCCCGTCTCTTCCATCCTGCATCATTTCTTCTAGCAGAAATGTTATTACATTTCTGTTTTAGACTGTAATTATAATTTCTGTCAAAAACAAATGGAACGTAACTTTTAGGTGCATCACGGTTGATGGATGAAAGCTGCAGTGATTGGTCATATTTGCTATCATGGTACAAGGATTTACTGGGTTGAGGTGAACAAATGTGAGGAAAATTGTCAAATGAGGTCAGAAAAACAAGCTTGTATCATAGTTACGTTTAATTTATTTAGTTTGCGTCCAGCCCTTTGACAAATGTGACTATTTTATTGCTGTTTATTTTAGTCTTCCATGTTAGTAAACTGAGAATCTGTGGCTACTCAGACTTGTTGGTTGTCAGCACATTTTATTGGGTGGCAGTGGCTCAAGTGGTAGGGCGGTCGTCCAGTGATCGGAAGGTCGTGGTTTTGACCTCTGGATACTTTGACCAGACTGGTTGCAAGATACTGAACACAAAACTACTCCAGAAAGCTGTGCCAGCCGTGTGTGATTGGTGTGAGTGTGTTTACATTTCTATAACAAAACTGCTACCATAAATGGGTTAATGCTGACTTGTAGTGCTAAAGCATTTTGAGTGGTTGCTAAATGCTAGAAAACCGCTGGTCAGCGTTAAAGCCACATAGTTGGTGGGCAGGAGTTAACAACCAACCAACTCAGGACCAGGGTTTCCCATTAATTACCCAGAGTCTATTTGTGGTCCATAGTCTCATGTGCTGCATATTTTATATAAGTATTTTTACACAATTTGTAATATAAAGTTATGTTGCGTTGTGTTGCTTTTGCTCAATAGAGTGTCTATCACCCTTCAGTCAATCAAAACCCCGACCCCCACCTCTCCATCCTCCTCCGAGACATGCACACACGTGCATTGAATACCCCACTACTCAGCTTCATGATAGAGAAACGTGCCTACCTGTCTGAATCAGTCCCGTCCCCACATCATCTCTCAGTGTGCAAGTGAGACGAACTACATACTATCAACCTGTCTAGCCCGGTCAGCTCCAAACACACTGCTGCATTATGCCGTTCGGTAGCCACAAACTAACATTAGTTAACAATTAAAGTTGTTTTTATCTCAAAAAGCTAAACTGTGACGAATTACCTCCTGTCGCTAAAAACACATGCAGCTTTCTTAATAATAGCACAGTGTGTTAACAGAATCCACCACAAAATCTACAAGAAGACTGTCAAAATAAGCTGCCGTAAATAAAACATACAAGAACCTTTATTCTCCTTTAAAATAATTTATTAAAATATGCAATGATTATGTGCCCCTGGACCCCCAATGGTTCTTTATCCCCCTACTTTTTTTTCTGATCCACCAAATTTTGGCCATATTGACCAGATATCAATACCGGTACTACATCCCTTGTGTCGGTGCCTAACCTTAACCATAACCCCATCTTCATTACCACCACTGAGGTGCCCTTGAGCAAGGCTATTAACCCTCAACTGCTCCAGTGGAGCTGCTCAGCAGATCAGACTGTGGTTGTACCAGGCATCTTCCAGGTGTGAATGTGTGCAAAATGTTTTTGCAGTTGTTGTCACATTGACAGCGGTTTGTATTCGTCACATGTTTGTCGCAATTTTAAAGCGACGGTTGTCACATTCCAGAATAAAAATAGGAGCAGCCATTCAGAAATATTCACATTCAACATGTTTGTGGTTGCAGAAATGTAAAATGCTTCATTCTGGCGACTTCATTGAACAAATTCTACCTTATTTTGTGTTTATTTTATTGTTGCAAGACGGATGCAACCATGCACAAACACTGTGCTACTGTTGATCTCAGAAGCACTGACTCTGCAGAGACCTTTGTACAAAGAAAAGGTCAATAATAATATTTGTCCCACTGAGACAGGTAGATAAACCTTTAAAGGTGCTGACACTCCTGTGTGTTATTCAGTCTACATGGTGTAACGGTCATGCATTAGGCCTGTTGTGGCGAAGGACTGAGGGATTAGACACGCGGGCCTGTAGCGGGAATGTGAAGGATGGGACAGCTGTATATAACACTGGGTTGTAGTGATGATGATAAGAATTATGGCTTGTTTGGATTCCACCAGTGATGTCTCTCTCCCCTGCTCCCCTCCTCTCTCTGCCACACGTGAGTAGGAAGATTTATGAAGGAACAAGAGAGGAGAAAAGAAAGGATTTGGTAATAGGGTTGGAAGAGGAATAAAAGGGGTGCAAAACTGAAGATTAGATTCTATGGCACTGCTGTAAACTTTCCTGACGATTTGAATGAATCGTTATTATGTGAATAAAGCAGTCTCAACATAAGAAAACAATTGCTAAATGCAACTCTAATTTAGGGATGAGGAATCTGCGGTATTGGGTAAACAAAGGCGGCTTTAAATACCATATTAAGCTGTCATCCACTTCAGCTTTCCATTCATTTCCTTTTGTCTTCCAGCTCGCATCAACACAGTCTGCACTCCAAATAGGCCAAGGCCTCTCTCAAATCACAGAGGAAGCTTTCGGAATAAGGAATAAAACATTCTGGGTGCGTATCCACTGCGCAACACACGACTCGGGCTGTGTTTAGATAGACTTTGTTAATGATATATAAGGGCTCAGTTCTTTGAGGGACCTCAGAGCGTCGTCGTTTGACTCTGCATCTGTCTGTAATCCATCAAACAGCGGGTGCATACCTGTGGGAACCTGATGATAGCCTCGGTATGAGGTAATGCTACACTGGACCACTTGTGAGTCGTGTGGTTTGAGGGTTGAGGGGGTGATAGGATGTTGGACTCTTTCTAGCCTGCAGCCAATAGGGTGACAGACTTAACCTTCCACTGAACAACTGCTACACGCCAAAGACAAGAAGATAGACTCGTAGATGTCCAGTGGGGTCGGTTTCATGCACATATTTCAGATGGGTCTGTGGTGTTTCACAAACATAGACTCAAAGCAACAAGACTTCAGACAGACATCTAAATTCATCCGCTGAAAACTGTCAAGTCCCTCCAGATCTTACAGTGGACTAATCTGCCATGAGTTGCTTAGCAATAAAATGCATTTTTCAAACTAAAAAACAAGGCAAAGACAGTAAGCATCAAACTGCTCCATTCTGTTCTTTCCAGCGGGAAATGTTTAACTTCTGGAAGAATTCAAGAGTTGAAAGCACATTTTGCTGAAAAGATTTAAAAAAACTAGTTGTATGAAATCTCAGTGCAGTGCAGACATGCAGCAGTGCTGACATGCTGGTGCTTCTAAAGGACGCACAACTTCTGATAACTTTGGACAACAGAAATGACTGACGATGTCCTCACCGCTGTGTATTTCCAACAGGCTGCTTACAGTGCTGCCTAGTGACTGCGGTGTCAGCAGGTGACACTAATTATTACCAACACATTCTCATCTCAACTCATCGGATATAAACATTTTGTCACGGCTCTCTGCAGCTTATGTCGATGTATGAGGCCCCATTCTGCGTCGGTTCCAGACGTGTCAGGGATGGCATGTCATAGTAGCTTTTCAAATTAAACTTTCACAGGAAATGCTTAACTTCAGGCAATACAACCACTTGACTAAAGTTACTGTAAAGGAACAGATTTGGACCTAAAAACAGCTACTTGGTAACTACGCAGGGTGAGTCCATATACTGTAACACCTTTGACTCACACGGGACACAAATAGCAGTCCCCTGTCTCAGATCCGGTTCTGAAAGTGTGGATCTCCCCTCACCTGCCTCTCAGTTTATGCTTATATGCTTTTATTATATTATATATTGTCAAATTTTGTTGGTACTTTATGTTCTTGTGTTTTTGAATATTCATTGCTTTCTTTAACCCATTGACGCCGGGAAAACATTACCGCATTTCTACCATTAAGACCGGGATCGCTGTTGCGTCACTCTACCATTAAGGCCGGGACAGCGGATATGTCATTTTGTAGTATTTGTATTTTTTTCCACCTATTTTCGGTCTCTTGGCCAATGAAATGCATCAGACCATGATCAGAATACATGCGGGAGTGTCGCAATACAACATTGGACTTTTCCAGAACTTTGAAATCATGGCGGAAGACAACTATAGCGGAGGAGCTCAGCAGTAAGTGACGGAAACAGCGCCGATCATTTAATTGCTGATCCGGACTTTGAACCCTCGGAACCAATCGACCGGGATTTATGGATGAGGAATATGTTTTTAGACGACATATTTTCACCAAAGAACAGACAGATTTGTGGCCATCTGGAGATAATAATAATAATATTAATAATATATTAATATTAATAATAATAATAATAGGCTAATTGATTGTGATGATGATATAAGAAATCATGACTGTTTATGTCTTATATTACTTTATGCGTCGTTGAGTACCCTGAAAAGTGCAATATATAAAATGTATTATTATTATTTATTATTATTATTATTATGATTTTTTTTTTATTAGAGTAGGCTAATGAGAACTATGTCTTGTTCTTCCAGTGGTCATATCATGTTTGCATCTTGCTAATGGGCATGTATTAGTATTATGCATAGGATTTTTTATTCAGTCAAATGTTACATTTGCTGAGTTTGTTGATTTAAAAAAAAAAAATGTATTGAAGGTTTGGACAAATAAACTCAAATGAAAGCCACGCGTATAAGCTCTCAAATACTTTTTGAATTTCATTTTTATCTGCCACAGAGGCTGAAAAATCTATTATTTAGTAGGTGTTGAATTTCCAGAAAAACTTCAGGTTTTAGGGGGTCATTTGAAAATCGCCCATAGGTTTTCCAGGCATTTTTTTCCAGGCGCTTTAGGCCTTAATGGGTTAATCTCCAGCCTACTTTTGAATGCACAATTTCTTTTTGAGGACTTAGAAGAAGCTTCATGGTGTGGTGTTATTGTTCTGTTGTGATTGGTGGGTTGGTGTATCCTAAATTACAATCTTAAACACAAGAATATCTGTTTGAAATGTCTTTCAAAAGTTTGAACCAAACTGCTGTTTGATAGACTGCACCAAATGCATAAAAAAGTTCCATCTTAAGACATTTATCAGTTTCTGAACCTGGGAAAACATCTCTGCACTATCTCTTTAACAGTCACAGACATTGAGGCTATTCTCTATCATCTTATTTTGATAAATAATGTAATGTTTTCTTACTTTCATTCACAGAGCCTCCACTGAAACTGTTTATAGCCCCTCGGGGAGGCCGTCCTCCCACACGGAGAACCTCTGGTCTGAGCCGTATTCACAGTGTGTTTTTGTGAAAGTGCCCTGCTCTGCTGTGTCCTAAGAAGGGGAGGGGGTGTTTGGGTAGAGAGATGCTGTCCTCTGGCAGTACGACTGGTAATTAAAAATTGGGTTGTTATTTCTGCACACGCTCAGCAATGGAGTGGTGCCAGGCAGCGAACCACCACCCTGACACCCTGCAACTATCTGCATCAACACTGCTGCACGAGGTCTAATTATTGTGTAACCAGAGAGCTTCGTTCATCACATCAAACAAGTCAATAATCCATAGCTTGTGTGCGAAACAATGATCCTGCTGGGCAGCTTTATTCTGTTTAAACAGGTCAAATAGATGCTAACCGTGTGGACACACACCTCTGTTCCCAGAGGCGTCCATGAGGCCGCAGCTCCTCGCTCGAGAACTATTCTTGTGGCTGTTTATTGGGATACGTGCTTCTTTAGAGCACCACGCCTTCTTGAGTCCTGGGGCGGCATTAACCATGATGAGCAAGACGCCATGGGGTGCAGTCACATGAGCCGTAACCAGCTGATAGACAGGGGCAGAGGGGCTCCAGAGTGTGACGAAGTTCAAGAGAGGGGCAACAATTTGGGATGGGTGGAAACACAAGAACAAGAGGAGCCTGAGAGAAGGTACTAATGTGGTGGCAGGAACACGATATGTGTGATGTCAAGACGCTGGATCGGCAACACATTGGTGAGATATAAAGAAATGTGGGGATGGAATTACTGCCTGATGGAGAATAAAAAGGGAAAGGGTATGAAGTGCTCTGGAGGGGAGAGATTTCAGGTCCATCAAATGAATGTCTTTTATCACACGTCAACACCTCGACGTGTCTCCAGCAGGAACTGAGAAGGACACCTTTTTTGTTTATACAGAATGTATTTTTGATTTTATCTGCTGGAGTTTGAAATAAGCAGAAAAGATCACAACAGAGAATGTGACACCTCGAGAAATGTGAAATCCACAAGAAAAAAGGAGTTCTGACTTTTTCCTCACAATAACAGCGATATGCTGAACTTCCTGCAGATCGGCGAGGGGAGATGGATGCCAGCGGAGGAGACAGCGTAACAGAATGAGGGAGGCAATCAGGGTCAGATAGATTAGGTGTCTGAGGTGCAGAGATACGACGCAAGGTAGTTACACCTGACTTGGCAGAGGTCCCTCTAACAAATCATCCCGCTCATCTCTGGGCTTTTATCTGTTACCTCCTCCTCTGCTCCTGCCTTCATTCCCCGCTCTCCTCATGCATGCATTCGTTTCTCAGGTTTCAAGCGAACAGCTGATTTACGGTGCTTTGAGGTCACAGTTGACAAAGGCAGCAGAGCATTTTTCAGACTGACACAAACATTACGACATGACTGCACAGTTTAATGTCGCATATTACAGTGCTGCATCTACGGCACATATGGCTCCGTTATGCTATGCTGCTGGAATCTCACATGTGTCGATTACGGTGCAGTGACAGGACCTGTCAGTGATCAAACGAGGTGTTACATTTTTTTTGCACACCCTGTTTGACATTTCATAAAATTAATAAAACTCCAATTTCATCGATTTAAACTTTTTCATCACTTTAGCTTAACAGAAACTGAAAACATAAATGAAAAATCAGCAGTATGGCTTTGCAGCACAATACATTGGGTTCATTGGGTTCATTTTACAGCACTGGGTCACACATGTTCAAGTCTTATGCATGATATAAACATGAATAATAACCACTCGTGTATAAATTACACACAAAAAAATTACACACAGCAATACATTTCTTCAGTGATAACCTTAAACCTTCAGGCATTACTGTCAGCTTTCCTCAGCTTAATAAACCTCCAGGACCTGAGAGGATTCCCTCTCACACAACACATTTGTCCCTCTAAGAGCATGAAAGATTCTTATTTTTTGTGGCACCCTATCTAAGATTTTTTTCTTTCAAACACTTCTTTCTGAGTAACATTTAATCAAATAAAATAAATAATAACTTCATTGTATTTTTACTCACTAAACATGCCAAATATTTCTCAAATAAATGGCAGGAAATAAGAAAGCAACACAGAGAATCTGAGGCTGAGTAGATGAAGACATTAGCTTGTCACTAACTAATAAAATCTAAAACTCATACCGCAGATTACAGAGTAATGCTCATGTTTAACAGCTTTGAGTCACCATGCCATCGAAGGGATATATAATTAGAGATATACGGACTATATTAGAAGTAGTAAAAGTTTCATGTTTGTGTTGCTTTATAACGACTGGATTACAAACTGAATAAAAATTGATCTTAGAAAAAATTTAATTGATCATAATGCAATTTCAGTCTGAACAAAATCAAGCCTTTTATATCAAGAATAGGTTGAAATTAGGTTTTTATTTTAAATTTCTTATCCATCTGAATATTAACTGCATCAGCAGCCTTAATTTTTTTGTTTTGAGTGTTGTGTTGTAATCGTACAGGTTGGACCGGCTTACCTGGCTTCTGGGGCTCAGGCATGTCTCTGTCTGTTTATAACGATTCCTCTGAACACGTCTTCCTCCCTTCTTGTCTGTGGATCTGCCTGCATTTCCTCCTTCATCCCTTTTTATCACCTCCACAACCCCCCTCACACACACACACACACACACACACGACCACTTGTAATGACTTCACCCCCCCACCCCCCAACAAGTGGAACAAGAAAGGAAGAGAGTGACAGTCACTTGAAACCTTGGCAGGAGCAGCAGAGCTCTGAGGAGCAGAGGGAAGACACCATGAGGGGTAAAAGTGTTTCAGAGCCATAAAGAAAAGTCCAGCCCTCAAGGAAACCTGCCAGCTGATTAACTCGTTAAGCCCTGGAGCCAGAACATTAACGAACTGACGGATGCTAATCAGCACTCACTGACATATGATGGAGTGATGCAGCGGCGCCTCAAAGTGCTCACATATGTTTCCTGTTTAACTCCAGAAGGAAAATCTGACATGTTAAAGCAGCTATAAGGAATTTTTAACTGGTTATAAAACAGTCTTGATGTAATACTGATGCCTTTGTATGACCAATATAAACAAATGAGACAATTAACATTATTTCTATATAGTTATTCTTTACAGCAGGCAGACTAGAAGGGCCGATGTTTACATTTTCCCAGCCAAAGTTTGGCAGTGAGTTGTACTTTAGCACAAGGAGATTCTCCTTTAGACAGGTTCATTTTTGACGTCTTATTTTGTGGTTATGGCTGATACTATGGCAGGATCAGTGAAGAGGAAAAGAAGAAGAATTGACATAAGAACAAAAAAGAAAGTAAAAGTGATAGAGGTAGAGCACTGGCGAAAAGATGAGTCAAATTTTGTAAGTCTGTTTTCCCGTCAACAACATTTATTTAGGTCGTGTGAACAGGCAGCGAAAAATGAGCAATGCGTCCGCATTTTGACATCCACTGTAATGCATCCACTGCCATCTTGCTGACGTAGTGGTGATTGATAGTCAACCAAAGTCTAAATGGGCGTATTCCCACATTCAGTTTCAGGCAGGTGTGGTGGATCGAACAAATAGTGGAGTTTTACCCAGGAGAGTGGGGTTCGTGTCTCATGTGAAATAAAAGTAAAACCATTTTTAAGTTAAGTGAATCACGTTTCTGAACGTAACTTACGTTTTTTACGCAACTGTAAAATGCCTTACCATGAGTTTTTAAGGTCAGTGGTTTTACAACACAAGTCCACAGAAACTGCAGCCTTTTTTACAACCGCGGGCCGTACGTGTGTGCTATTTTTAGAACACGCCGTTGTACCGCGAGCCGCGATTCGTACATAGATTCCATGAATCGCGATCCACGATACATGCCTTCGTGGCATAATTTGTGGTACTAACACACAACCTCCTGTACCGTTTATGTTGGAGAAGGTCTGTGGTTTCACAACACAAGTCCACAGAAACTGCAGCCTTTTTTACAACCGCGGGCCGTACGTGTGTGCTATTTTTAGAACACGCCGTTGTACCGCGAGCCGCGATTCGTACATAGATACCATGAATCGCGATCCACGATACATGCCTTTGTGGCATAATTTGTGGTACTAACACACAACCTCCTGTACCGTTTATGTTGGAGAACTTGTTGCCTTTGTTGCTCATTCTACATATGGAGAGAATTTCATAAAAAAAATATAAAACACGTCCTGAATTAGCTCTCTTCCTCCTCCAGTTTTGTAATAAAATGTATCTATCACCTTGTGATAATAACAGGTTGCAGTATTTCAGAAACAAAACATGAAAATCAGTTTGTCTGTGGTTTGCAGAATCATAAAATGCCAACATTTATTCTAGTGACAGGGTTGTAATCTTACCATATATAGATAGATTACCTCACTGCTATGCATCCAGAAAACAGCTGTCAAAAAAAAGAAAAATTTTGTTTTGCATTTTGCATTTGCATTGCATTTTTCTCTCACTTCCAAAATAGATCAAGATCTTTGCAGCAGCAGGAGTGGAGCTCATGGAAAAACTAGCGCTTTTGTCCACAGGGGGCGCCAAAATCAACACAAGATGAAAGTTTCTTGTAGTTGCTTTAAATATCTTTCTAGTGGACTGCATGAAAAATTACTAGTGGGAGGGGGAGGTCAGAGTTAAAGAAGGTGGTCTGACATTTTTGGAGATCCTTTTCTTGCAGGACTTAAAGATGCATCATAATGTCAAAACCATTTTGGGCACCATGGATCATATGTAAAGGGAAAAAAACAGGTCTTTGCATCAGGCCTTTAATTTCTGGTTAGCCAGCAACTCTGCATGTATTAATATATTAGTTGGAGCTGAACACAATCTCTCCATAGAGCCAGCAAGCAGTTTCTCCTTCACTTTATTCTGCAATACAACGGGTTGAAAGTTAAAGCTGGTGTCAGCAATTTTGATGAAAGATTGCTGACATTTGAACTCAACACTCAAACAAATACACCCCCCGCCAGCGATCCTGTTTTTACCATCCCTCTCGCTCCCACAGCCTTGCACTGAATGCTGCTATTGCTGTTTGGCTGAAATACTTTCATGTGGCACGGTCTGAGCCCCTGACTTTGTTTCCCATTAACTGCACAGAGCTTGAGCTGTTTATGAACATCAGATATTTTTTCAGTGCTCACACAGAATTGACTAGCTAGTGGATCGTGTAAAGATATGTGAACAAAAAATGCATTGGACACAGAGTTTACATTTTATACTGTAATGCATGTTCACCACAACTTTAGTACAATTTTGAGGTACTTGTACTTTAGTTGAGAATTTCCATTTTATGTAACTTTATACTTCTACTCCGCTTAATTTTGAACCAAATATTGTACTTTTTACTCCACTACATTTAGCTGACAGCTTTAGTTACTTTTCAGGTTGAGATTTAACATGAAAAACATGATCAATTGAAAGTGATGGGACCTTTTTTTTTTTTTTTAATTTAACCTCATAACAGTTTATTTAGTAGTTAAAATGAGTCAAACCTTGAGAAAAGTAAACACTGTTTACATAAAAACATAAAAACAAATAATCCAATAATATATTGGAATAAATAAAACAATCTGGTGGATTCATTTTGCATAACAAGTACTCTTACTTTTGATACTTTAAGTACATTTTGATGCTGATACTTTTGTACTTTTACTGAAATAAGTTTTGAATGCAGGACTTTTACTTGTAGTGGAGTAATTTTACAGTGTGCCATTAGTACTATTATATAGTATATTTTATATACATAATATAATATATTTTATATTAGTAGTACCACTGGACAGCGGTGAAAACTGCTCATTTGCAGCTCTTTCTTCAAAAACACAGAGCAGATTGATGATTCCATTATTTATGTGTTAATATCCATTCTTAATATTATAATATATATTAAAATTTGAAGCTTGTAATCAGAATTGAGTTGAGAAATTAGCAGAAAGGCTGTTGCAACATTTGTCTATGTCCAAACCAATTATCAGTAAGACTTAGGAGGGTCTTTTTTTATTGATGTTGTTGTTTTTTAGTAAAATAAGGTCCCAACCCTAATAACTTCCATGCAGTCCCTGTCTGAAGAAGATGAGAGAGAAAATGAGAGCAGCAGCAGCAGCAGCAGCCTTGCGTTCCTATAGGCTCTGACAATCCCATTTGTTCTCCAGTAGCCATAGCTGTCATCACGGTGTATTTTATGGGACTGGAAGCCCTCTGCAGGGATGTGAGGAACAAGGTCAAAGACAGCGGAAGGAGGTCACTGACCTTATGCATTCTTGGAGAGGTCTAAACTCCTCAGCCCATCACAGACGTGACTACAGACACACAAATGCAGTCTCACGCTGAGAACCTACTGCATGTGTTGTGGAATAAATAAACAGTATGATTAATATTGTACACATGTGAGTGATCTGAGCACCACTGTGGCCTTTATTCCTCCTTTCTTTCACTCCAAATAGCATTGCAGATCAAAAATGGCCATTATAAACATCAGTGTTAAATTATGCAGTTAAGCAGCTTTCCACTTCCGTTCACTCGCCTGTACGCAGCAGTTCCTTTTGTGAATTCTGCGCTCGTTTTTCTCATCGCCCAAATTGCCCAGACCACCATAACCTTGGCTATAACAATAAACATTCTTTGAGACTTTAATTTGGGAGAGAGAAGTTAAGTCAGAAAGAGAGGCAGAGATTGAAGAACGGCTATTTAAGGCAAGTGCAACTTGAGATTCAGATGTTCAAGGAGAACAAAATACCCTCAGAGAAGATTATGGAGAGCTGTTTGAACAGGACATAAAAGGTCCTTGAGACTGTCCGACTTACTGTATATTCTTTACATTACATGAGTTTTAATGTCAATTATCCTTATTAAGTCTGTGTGATGCATCCGCAGCTTGTCAGTGTTGATTCGGACTGTGTCTAAACCCTGTGAATGACTTGAAATCATTCATACATTGTGGATTTAAAGTGGATATAAGAGACTAACTATAGGTGTCCTACAGGATCCAGTGAGCCGCTGTAGAGGATGACACCACAGTTATTTAACGCTTGCATTAGTAAAGCCTCGCTGAAGTGCACGTTAAGCCAACTAAAAGCAGGTCCTCTCCACCTTCACAGCCGTTTTTTCCTGTCAATGATACACACCAGTGTCAAGATGGAGGCCGTCACTAGGCAGGATTTTTGGGATAAACCAATATTTTTGACCAGACAAAATTCAGGTTGCCATAAAAAAATCTAGATAATGCATCAATATGGAGCAAAAAGCAAGGCAAGAATTCTCAGTATTTTAGTGATACACTCAATACAATTTTGAGGCACATGTACTTTTTCCATGTTGTGCTATGTTGTTCTTAGGGCTGGGCAATATGACCTCAAATCAAAATCAAAATGTAATTGATTATTTTACCTATTTTTTGCCCTCATAGTTCACTGACATGTCTAACTGTAAATATGCTCAGTTATTAAATCGTTTGAAATTAAAATGTCACATTTTAGTTTTAAAGTAGAAATCAACTTCTCTCAAACTGTAGGAATTAAATAACTTGCATTTCTTGCAAACTGTATATTTGAGTTATTTTTGTCATCTTCCCTAAAGCTAAAATGTGTCCAAATGACGGACATGGCATTATTTTTGGGTACAAGCTGCTCGAGTTGGTCAGTAGGCGTGCTGTTTGAGTTCTCCTGCATGTTGCTTCCATGTCGCAGATCAGAAAATTAGCTAAAATAATCGTCATGGGCAAGAGGTTCGTAATGCAGTTAATTTCAGTTAATTTCTGATTAATTGCCCAGCCCTAGTTATACTTTTACCCCATTTTTTTCTAAGGAGTACTTTTACTGTTAATACTTTTGTACTCATACTTAAGTAAGACATTTGAATGCAGGTCTTTTACTTGAGTTTTTTTACACTGTAGAAATGCTACTTTTTCATGAGTAAAATATCTGAATATCACTGGGTTTGGGGCCTTGACCTTGATCATTTTTGCTCAGCTCCAGTAATTGATATTGTAATTATTGTTTTTTAGATGTATTATTTATTCAGATTTCACAGCACAAAGACATTAAAAGAAGCAAATAGAAATAACAGAGTAGAACCAAAACAAACACATATGCGTGCCAATCATTCATTCATTCATTCATTATCCTTAGCTGCTTATCCGCACTCAGGTCACAGGGGGCTGGAGCCAATCCCAGCTGAGATTGGGTGAGAGGTGGGGTACACTCTGGACAGGTTGCCAGACTATCGCAGGGCTGACACATAGGCCACGTTCAGACTGCAGGCGAATCTGATTCAAATCAGATTCCTACTCAAATCCGATTTTTAGGGCTGACTGTCCACACTATTTAGTTAGCAAGTGTCCAAATCGGATATGGCTCTGTTCCGACTGGGCCACATTATTGACTGATCTGACAGGTTGCTGTAGTAACGGCGTCAGAGCGTCTGACGTCATATAATTGCGACAGTGACAAGAACAAGAACAACAAACATGATGGACAGTATATTGGCCTTATCACTGTCCAGTAGAGGTGCAGAACATCTCAGATGCACCAGGGGAGAAACCGGGCGGATGGACACCTCGTCTCCACGCTGCCCGCGCTACACGTGCCGCGTAGAGTGACGTCACAGAAAGTCAAAAACGATCTGAGTGTTTGGAGTGGTTCAGACTGAGACGCATCTGTCCAAATGCGATCTGAAACTACCTCCCAAAGGTGGTTTCGATCCGGTCTGCAAAAATTGGATTTCATGTGATTTGTGACTGTTCAGACTTCAAAAGAGCCATCCAGTTCCAATCTGGATGGGCTAAAAATCTGATTTTGTCTGGCAGTCTGAACGAGGCCATAGAGGCAGACAACCACTCTCATCCACACCTACGGGCAATTTTGAGTCACCAATTAAACCTAAGTGCATGTTTTTGGACTGTGGGAGGAAGCCGGAGTACCCGGTGAGAACCCACGCTGACACGGGAGAACATGCAAACTCTACACAGAAGAGCTGCAGGCCGGGCCTTGCAGTGAGGCAAGGGTGCTAACCACTACACCGTGAGGCCCTAATTGATATAGTAAGTGTTGTAATTATTGTTTTAGATTTCTTTTAAAAACATATATGCGTGCCAGACTGAAATGTCCACAAGTGAGCTGAGGATCAGAAATCAAGTTAATGGAACCAAAAACAAGTAAGGTGAAGGAAGGCCAGAGACAAAAGCCAGAAAACTGAAGTTCTGGCTGATTAAAGCATGACTCTTTGACACAATAAATTCCAATACAATTAGTTCCCATGTTGACACCTCTCCCACTAAACACAAAATGGAACAGATAGAGATTTTTGATAGCCCCTTGGATATCAAACAGGAACTTCAAGACTTGAATGAATCTGCGGATGCAGGTTAAAGGATCCCCAGATCTTAAGAACCTTGGGGCGGGCATGGGACAGAGTATATGGAATTTCTTCGAGGTATAGAAAGAAACCATACCATTTGTTTCAAAACATTTTGTTGACTTTTGTTCTCATTTTTCACAATGCTCCATTTTTTAAGAGGACACATGCAGACAGGACGTGACAGTGTCTTCCTTCACAGTGAAAGTCCTCTTCTCGTTTCATATAAATATACATGCTTTCATATTTGACTAAGAATAGTAAGGTGACACCGTTGTTTAGGGCGGTGACAGAGAGTAATGGGCTGTCCCAGTAAAGGGGGAATAGATACTGTCCAGGCTGCATAGTTTCAAAGGCAGAGCCCGGGGGAATCACATGTCTCAGTCACCATATGCTCCGCACACAGCACCCCCACCTGAAAACTGAGCAGGACAAAAACACACAGACACTCAGGATGTGTTGAAAACATCACAAAACATACCCAAAACAAAGGTATTTTAATGATTAAAATCTGAGAAAACCTGCTGCTTCCATCAGCTTCTTTTAGTTTTTATTATTATTTGTTACTGTTGACAGAGTATTAAGAGGACATGGTATTTTATGTAATTTATTAATGTTATTTTACTGGCATTTTTCATGGTTTATTGACAGCTAAGGACTCCTTAGTGGTAAACAGTGAGCCACCGGGACGCTGCAGAATATTTCATGTAGTTAAAGATAGATCTAGTATTTTTTGTGTCAAGTGGGGACCCAAATTCAAATGCATTATTCCTGAAAGCACAAATAATGCAATGAAAACATGTTACTCTTTATTATCCAGGAAAAAAGCATGATTGACAGGTCTGTGTATCACCATCAAAAAATCATATAATTGTGGACGGCCTCAAGATAAAAATGCCCGTGCAATATAAGACTTTGATTTCAATCATTTATTGTACCTTATTGAAAACAGATTACTACACAGAAGGAAAGTTTCTGTTAGTTCATAAATTACTCTGCTTTGTAAAACCGGACCTGATGGGTTGTGGGTGGACCCACGTCTCACTGTTTCCCAGCTATCAATCAGACAAACTCTTGCATCCAGTAGGAGGCATCATGTGTTGTAGTAGTGAGACAGTAGCCTGGTGTGGCAGCTCAACCTATACATCAATACAAATCTTAGAACCTGTAGTTTTTTGATTGTAGCTTTTATCTGGTGCATGCATGTTCATTTCTTCCATTTAAAATCCAGTCTACACTGTCAAAAAAAGATAAACAATAGCTACTCAATAAAATTGAGGCAACAGATTGCACGCAATATTATTTATTAAATCCAACTACGTTACAAGTTGAGTTAATAACAACTTAACTGGAAGTGCCTGTCAATTAGAAACAGACTAATTCTATTGTGTTGGATTCATTCAAAATTCTCTTGATTTAGAATTACATACACATAAAGATTATATTTAATGTGACCAAAATAAGTAGATTCTATCTCAAAACATTTTATATTAAAGTTACTTAAACAACTGCCTCAAAATCAAGGACACATTTATATTTAATACATTTTATCAAATATATTAAGTAAAATTAAATTACTACAGAATAATTTATTACAGTGTAGAGCGTCCCGGTGTCTCACCGGTAGAGTGGATAACACTCAGACTTAGTCGTAGCAAAGCAGGCGGTCTGGGTTTGAATCCTGCAGGTCTTCACCTCTGTCTCCTCCTTTCAATCTGTATCTCTATCACTATCAAAGTATGCCGGAAATGGCCAGAAAAAAAAAAATAGTCTAGGGCTAGATGGTGGTGTAGTGCTTAGCACTCTTGCCTCACAGCAAGAGGGTCAAGTTTGCATGTTCTCTCTATGTGTCTGCCCTGCGATAGTCTGGCAACCTGTCCTCTCGCCCAATGTCAGCTGGGATCAGCTCCAACCCCCCGCAACCCGAGTGCAGATGAGCGGTATAGGATAATGAATGAATTAATAAAATAGTCTAAATAGAAATGAATTCAAACGCAGTATCTTTTGTATTTACAACTCTTTCCTTCAACTGAAGAATATTTTTCTGTCTCTTTAGTGTAAAAAGTTTCTATTTTCAATGTTAAACATGTTTTTTTTTTAAGTTTAATTGAAAATAAAAGTAGAGCAAGAGAGAAATTAAAAGCGCGGGACAAGGATGTGTAAATATGTTGGGAAAAAAAGAAAATATGCCACATTTTTTGAAGGCGCAACAACTGCATTGGCAATTAATATTAAATTAAAAAATATAGCATTTGCCCTTTTAAAATAACCTGTTGGTGGAACAGATAAAGATAATGATGTTTCTCTTCACCTCTAGTGTCTGGAGCTAGAACAAGACCTTCAGCACACGTGGAAAGGTGTTTTTGTGCCCGTGTTTTAGCCCTCTTTGAAGTCATTCCCATCATTGTGAAACGTGTTTGATATTTTTGTCACTGCCTCTAATGTAAACGAGAAGTTACAGCGGAGAAGGTGCAAAACCCTCCAACGAAGTAATTCAGCACATCAAGTCTTGACTTCTTGATACTCTAAACTTTAACGGATTAAAACTGGATTCAAAACTTCTTTTCAGCACTTTGATGCATAAATGTTGAAGTTAAAAATGATGGATGCCTTTCACTTGTATCCACAGAGGTTTTCTTGCATGTCAGCAGAACTCCTCAGCCAGGAATAAGCATTGAGAAATAAATCACATCAATCACATTTGGCAGAAACCTGCTGCTGCTGCTTCTCTTTTCTCTCTGCTTTGACACTTTTAAGTTTTGGGGCTGTTCTGGCCACAACCCCAGATAAGTGGAGTCACAGACATTCTGTCCCTCAGTTGACTCTTGGACTGTTAAACAGGGATTTGGCAACTGCAAACCTAGTTAAATTAGTAACTGGAGCCAGGATCCATGGCACGCAGACCCGGAAAAGTAGAACAACGGTCCATAAATTCTGGTGGAGGTGCCACATTTTGAATCCCATGCCTATCAAACCTGTTTAGCTCAGGGAACGCTGCAAACAAAGCCAGCCTGAGTCGCTGCCATAAAACGAGGAGAACACTTTGCAGGACTTTCACATTGTCACAACACATTATCTAGTGGAGAACTAAAGGGCATCTTGATCTGATCACACATGGGCAGCTCTAAATACCCAGAAACCTGGAGATGCATTGACTTCCAGTCGTTTATGTTTCATTTAGAGATGCCAGAGAGCTCAACAAATGAAATTGGCAGTCAAATTATTGCTGAACAATTTGGGAAAAATGTCTAATTAGGAATGAATTGACTGATATTGCAGTTGTGGAAATGGATGAAATTATTATTTTTAAATCCCATTTTCAGTGTAAACTATTTTAAAATAATCATGGTATGATTTTTTTTTTTCGAGGATCCGTACCGAACAAAGATCTTTTCTAAAGTCTGCAGAAAGCAGTTTGAAGACTGAGCATAATATTTCAAGCATCTATAAGGAACTTTTAACTGGTTGTTAATACTCTCATTTTAATATTGTGTGATCTATATGACCTATTTTAACAAATGAGACCATCAGTGACCATTGGCTATTTCTATTAAGATGTCCAAAGAAATCCAACATCCAGATTCTCCACCTGCGATCTTTGAACTGCACTCAAAGCTTCTGTGTGCTAGCAGCAGAGCTTCGTCCCGGAGCTTTTTTTTTGCTTCCTGAGAGCCAACACTGACACCATGCCGCTGGAGGCCGACACCATCTAGCTGGGCCAAGTGGAGGGAAGACAGACATGGAAGAACCAGAACCAGCGAGGTGACTGTCAGACCCTGCTGCTGCAAAATGTGAATTTCTCTAATGGTAGTCTGATCCCGAGAGTCAGAACTGAACTGGGCAAAAAGGCTTTTAAATTTTCTGCCCCGTCTACCTGGAACAATGTGCAAATTGAAATTGAAATTGACACATCTTGTAACTCTGGGGGAACCCAAGTCAGTTTTAAAAGACAGTGCACTGTTTAATCATGTAATCCATCTTGTTTTTCTTGTAGTGTGTGACTGTGTTTTATTTGTGTCTTGTGTGTTTGGCATAACTATTTTACTTTTGTCTTGGCCAGTTCACTCTTGAAAAAGAGATTTTAAATCTCATTAAGTCTTTTTGACCTGGTTAAATAAAGGATATTGATTGATGCTCGTGTAAGTTCTGGGCTTTTCTCCACAGACGCCACCAAATTGAACACAAACAGAGAGTTTCTTATTGCTGCTTTAATTCTGAACGATATTTCAAAAACATTTGGCCTTTAACAAATATTACACCTCCTGCAATTTGGATATTGCAGTCCGTAGTACGATTTCTATAACATTTAGATGAATCATGCAGCCCTAATTGAAATGCATTCTTCCATCGACAAACAGCAAAGCAATCAATATACTGTATGAGCCAATATTGTTTTTTATTTCCTGGTATATTTGTGTTCATTCAACTGGAGCAGAAACAACAAGAAATGAGTGGAGAGTTCCTGGCTGGACTCAAACCAGGGACACTGCGATTACATGGTCAACATTTTATAGCCTGAGGCCACTAGAAGAAGCCTGCTTACATTACAAGCTTCTCTGACACATTTGCGTACAGTACCATGTTAAACAACTCAGACAAGTTTCTGGAGTCAGAGGCAAGAGATCAAACAGCTGCTGCAATCCTCTTCTCCAGATTTACAGCCGCTACTAACCAAGTATTTCCTCCGCCCACTCGTGGTCATAGTTCCCCAGTGATAACAACCAACATTTGAGCAGTTCCATCCCAGCTGGATTTAGACACAATATGCGTACAAGATGCCGATCTTGGTCTTGAGATAAGTGCAACTGCACTTCTCTGCTCTGTGTGACTCGGTACAGATTTACTCCTTAAAAGCACATTTAGGTAAATAAAACCCGGGCTGAGGGAGAACATAGAATGCTGACTAAAGAATTTAAAAACACAAACAGCCCTCTTCATCACAGGACATAAATATGTATTATTCAGCTGATAAAATGGCACTTTTAGAGGCCTTTGCAGAGGGGTGGGGTGAGAGGGAGGTTGAGGGTCTTTACTGGTCTGTTAGCAGCCTCTGCTGGTCCTGGATGTGTCAGTGCACCCAGAATCAAGGGGTGATGGATGTTCACAACAGGTCTGGATTATATTTAGTTCACCTGCTTTGTTATGTCAAGGAAAGTGAAATGTGTGCTTAAATTGTATTTGGACTGACAGATAAGTGGAGGACAATGGATGGATGCATGGATAGATGGATATTAAAGAGATGGCTAGCTGTCCAAAAACCTAATAATCATATTAGGCCAAAAATATTAAAACACATTAGTTGAGTGTGCGCTCGACATCGCCACTTGTCTTTTTATCATTCTTTGGTAAAGCCATAAAATAGGGCACCACTAAGCTGAAATTTAGACAGCCCAAAATAGAAATCAGAACCTCTTTAATTCGGCAAGAGGAAAAACAAATTGCCGCTGACACGATACAAGACAGCAGCACGCATACAAACCTGGTTCATTAGTTGCATTCTGTCAACAGACAAGGAAACTACTGTAAATACCAAAATGCTAAAAATACTAATTCAAAGACTAAATTCTGTTTCTGTGCAGCAGCAGCAGCAGCAGCAGCAGATGACAGCACTTGACATGCTCAGACACCAACAAAAGTGAAAAGTGAAATAAGTTGATATATATTGAGAGGTATGCATAAACAACATGCGCCTCAAAGTAGGTCAGCATACACCTTAAATAGCTCAGGATGCACAAATTAACTGTGAGTATGTGACGGCTGGGTTGCAGCAGTGAACCCACTCTCAAAACAAACAGCTTTTTTGAAATTTTAAAAATTATCTTAAATGTCAGGAATTTAAGAACCAGTAATGATTTTGTATAGTTAGCTTTACTTGTACTTACACTTCCTGCTATATTTTCTTTACAGTTATGTGCACTGCTTAATGTGCTCTACTGTATATATACCATTGTTAATACTGTTCATACTGATTTTACTTTATACAGTATATCTAGTGCATTCATTCCCTTACTGTTTTTTCACATTATATTTATGATATATTTTATTCTGTATATTCTGTACGTTAATGTTGTTTTGTTTTTGTTATTGTTGCATTTCTGATAAGCTGCTGAACTACATTTTCCTTTTTTAGTACCTATTTGCAATGACATTAAAGTTGAATTTAATCTAATTTAACTAGACCTCATAATGAACATTATACAACTTCTGATGAAAATTTAAAAAAATGCATATCACGTATTTTAGATGCTTTTATTATGAAAAATAAAACATACCGGAAGTGCTGATGTTGTTGTAGAACGCTGCAAACCGTCTTCCGGTGCCTATTTCTGTCAAAATGGCTCGTTCACTACCGTTCAAAATTGCAGTTGTTTTCACTGTTTTGTTTGCCGTATGTACGGATTTCGTATTTTGTAATAACGGTAGAAGGGTAAGTGTGACATTTTAATAATTCGACCTTAGCATTTGACTGCGATGAGGTGGAAGCTGCACCTGTTAGCTTTGGTATTAGCATTAGCTTTGAATGCTAACGGTCGCTATATTTCTTTATTTTTATCATCAGGTCGGAGATGTCATGGACACAGAATTCAGCGGTTTCTCCGTACCCCTTGAACACTCTTTTGAAGTTGGTGAGAAATATTTCTATTATTGTTTAATTATGTTGTATAGCACGGTACTGCTAATGGTCTTAGGCTAACTAAGCAGTCTTTTGCTACCAGCTTTAGGTCATGTCTGAACGGAGACAAATGGAGTAAACGCCAAACTCCGTTCAAAAAACTGTTGGGGAAATATTTTGTCATGTTTCGATAAATTAATACACGTGGTTCAATGTCAGTTTAGTTTTTCAGAACTGCCAATGTGTTCTATGAAATTCGGCATGTATAGTAAACTGTATTAATATTACATTTCCATTATATACAGTATATTAAGTTATTCATTCATGCAATCTGTTCTGTTTTTACTGCCTGTTGTCCTCCTTGTTTCAGATGATGTAGCAAAGTTTAGAGTGCGCGGAGCATTGGTGTTGAAGGCTGGAAGGGAGCCTTCAGTGTCCCTAAGTCAGAGCCAGCTGTCAGAGGAGGACAGAACCAAACTGAAGGTGAGACATGATGCGATTTAAATGATTTGGACTGACGAGAACAGAAGGTAGTTGTATCCAAGATTCTGCTTACCAAAACCACACAGAGACCTTTCAAAAACAAATGTAAGCTCGTTTTGGACACATTTTGTCTCATTGAAAACCACGGACCAAAAGGCTGAAGCGAAAAGCTCATTGCAAATTTAAAAAGAGCATTGATAACTTAATTTTGTGTAATATATGTAATATATTTGCTCAGAAAACTAGGGGTCATACGAAAGGATGCAACTCTAACTTCTCTTGTTTGTCTTGAACTTCAGGAAGTGGCTGCGGTGGACGGGCTGTACAGAATCAGAGTCCCTCGTGTTTTCCTGCAGGCAGACAGGCAGACAGAGCGGCAGATGGATGGTTACCTCACAGCGTTCGTCAGAGCCGTATGTATTTCATTTACTTTCACTGGAAAATAATGTTCGGTAAAACTTTAAATTCCACAGTAAAGCCGTATTAAGTGTTTTGATGTCATATTTAGTTTACTGTAATTTTTCTCGATGTTGTTTTTACTTTAATATTTAAATTTGTTTGTTTTTTTTTGTTAGTTTACGAGTTTGTAGTCTCAGTGCCTTAATGTAAAAGCTATTGCATTATTTTAAATGGTTTAATGAATTATTGGTTATGTCAAAGCAAAGTTACTTTTGTTTATAAAGGCAGAACTACCATTACTGACTGGATACCTACATTTGTCACAGATTTTTGAGGAACTTTAGGAAAATATATTTCTCCATATATACATTACTGCTAGAGGGGAGATTTTGAATTGTTAAAAGTATGTTTGCTTGATCTGATGATAATTATTTCTTCACTGAACCTACTGTCATTTATGTTTTGGTCAGCCAAAGACAATTTCCCACTCTGCTGGAAAATGAAGATATAATATTTTAGCCTTTTTCACTGCCATAACATTTAGATGCTTAAAAAAGATTTTCTTTGGAAAAAGTCAATGTTTCCACTGGATTATATGCAGTGTGTCGCTAGATAACTAAAATATTTGCTCTTAAATTAGGGATAAGCAAGAGTAGAAATTAATTCAGACCAGTGTGGAATCTGAACTATCTAAACGGAGTTCATTCGGATTGAGGTCACTCTAAAATTAGTGTTTTGTTGATCTTATCCATCATGTGATATAAATGTGGTTGATGCTAGCTGATTAATATGGTTGTAACTCTGACGTGAACCTTTATTCTGCTCTGATCTTCAGTGTGCCATGGTTGAGTCCCATCTGAGCGACATCATCTCCCTCCACACTGACGTCTCTGGGTACCTCATCGGTGTCTCCATAGTGACGCTCCCTGGCGCCTGCAGAGGCACTGAGGTTGAAGATGAAGTTGATCTTGAGGTCTTTAACACCACGCTCAGCATCATGGCGCCTGTCAACGCACCGGGGTCAGTCCCAAACGATGTATTTGTTAAATAATTTTTTTTTTTTTTTCATTTTTCTAGCTGCCAGTTCCCTCTTTTGGTTTTCTTCCATCTAAAAACTGGACCGCTTGATACTTCTTGAATACTTTTGATGGCTCTTTGCGTGCATCTAAATCTGTAGCTGTCTGTGCATTAGTGAAATCCTCGTGGGTAGCCTTCTCAGAAGTCTTTGAGTCAGTTCTGTTTGCCTGAGTGGAGCAGCTTTACATCTTTCCCCATAGGTAGAGCGAGTCCCCCTGCTCTCCTCTGCCTTTCTGATACACTTTCTGTTTTGGGGGTTTGTTTGAAAACTAATTGCCAACTTTCTTCCAGACCTGAGACGGCTCTGTTCCTCGAACGAATGGAAATGGAATCGGAGAAGAAAGGGAAGAATCCACAGGAGCAGAAATCTTTCTTTGCTAAATATGTAAGTACTCATACTGAAAAGTGCTGATAAGGCCGGCAGGCTGTCTCTAAAGATATATTCTCTGCCTTCAGTAATTGGGCTCTGATTATTTCATAATGGCCAATATGGTTAATGGATACATGAAACAGCTTATTAAGCTCATCATTGTATTCTCTCCATCAGACCAACATTATTACTATCATGCAAGATTTTAATTTTGATCTGTTTTATTTGTGGCATAAAATAAGGAATGGTTGCACTTCTTTTGTTTGATCTCCTTCTTTACACTTTCTCGTTTATCAAAGAAGAAACCCACACTCGTGTGAAATGCGTCACTTCTAATTTAACATCTGCGGCTCGATCGAATGGCTTCTTTACCCTAAGACTAGTCTAATTGCCTTGTTAACGCATCTTTAAAATACCCACTTCATTCAAACTCAACACAAATTAAATAAACTTAATAAAACAGTCTTGATGAGTCTTTCCACCTTAACAACTATCACCAACTCTGGTGTAGTTGAATTAAACCCTTGATTCGCTGGGTTAGATGTGATAATATGCTGACTCGACAGGTTGTTTTGTCCCCTCTGACTCTCTCTGTTGCTGGCCGTATTGTGAGAGCTGCTGCTCATTTGGCAGCTTTGGTCTTCGGAGATTAAAAAAAAAAAAAGTTTCACTCAGCTGATTGCCGATATATTTTTCCAATGTAATTGTTTTACATTAATTTTGATATTACTTTGACATTAAGCCAAAAACCAACCCAACTGGTATACGTAATTCAAAAACTGTAACATAACAAGTAATTATAGAGAACTTCTTTCTCTCTGTCTCTCTGTTTCTCTGCAGAGTGTGCATGGGCGAGACTGCGAGAGAGATAATACATTTTGGATATAACATTTAAAAAAATTAAAAAGGCTTAACTTGGCTGCTGTTAATGGAGCTTAGCGGGCAGCCAAAGTCTGTGTGTGAAAACACTGTAAATACAAGTTAGATTTGGCGCTGTGAGGCTGTCTGCACAGGTCGCTGATGTAAGGCTACTTTTTAATTAGCCATAACATGTCATAATGCAGGTTTAGGCTCATACACCACACCGGATCGGCAAAAGCAGAAATCAACCAACTCTGCAGCAGAGTTTGTTTGGCAGCTGTCACATCAGCCAAAGCCCGGCTCTGTGCTGCTGCTGCTGCCTCGCTGTCATGGTCACCAACATTAATCTGCCCACAGCGTTCACTTTTAAACTGTAAAACATTAGAATCTGTCCTTTTTTTTAAACGCACTGGTGAGATTTGTTTGTCCTCTGACATTTCGAGCTGTCAGCTGGAGTCGGCTCCGTGTTCTGAAACATTCCCACAGAGAACCGGAGCTCTTCTTCTGATCACTTTGTGTACACTTTGTGTATCGTGCTGTGTTCAGTGACCTGTGTTGACTCTGTGCTGTGCTGCATCCAGTGACAGTGTGTTGACTTGGTGCTGTGCTGTGTTCCAGTGGTATTTGATTCTGGGAGGTGCAATCTTCCTCATGGTCAGCAACTCAGCACAGCCCCCAGCAGGGGGAGGCAGAGAGCAGAGCTGATTCCCACTGAAGTACTGTTTTCTTACTTGTGGTTTGTTCTGTCCTCCTTCCCCCTCTGTCAACTTATATAGTTAACTTTTAAGCAACAAGACTAACTGAAACCCAGACCCTTGTTTCCCACTTATTCCCTCTTTTCCACTCTCTCCTTGTGTCAAACTGCAATGCCAAATACATTTCAGACTGACAAATGTACAATTTGATTCTTTGTATGAAAAGGCTTCTATGCTAAACCATCAAGAAATCCTAAATTCTAATTTTAAATATGTGAATATATTGAGCATGTGTTTGGTGTTGACCCTTGGATTTCTTCTTTTTTCTTCACTCTGTCACCCACTTTTAACTTTTCTTCTGTTCAGAAAATAAATAGAAGCTAACCTGGGATGACCAATCTGGGACTGATCTCTGTGATCACATTTTAAATTTGTTGTCTTTAAAAAAATATATTATTGTATTTAGTTCCTTTTTTTTCTTCTTGTCCTCTCCAGTGGATGTACATTGTGCCTCTCGTCCTCTTCCTCATGATGTCTGGGGCTCAAGACCAGTCAGGGGGAGGAGCCGGAGGTGGAGCAGCCAACGGAGGAGGCCGATGATCAAAACGCAACCACTTCTCTTTTTTTGTTTGTTTTTTCCTGGTGAACATTTCCTGAACAACATTTCCCTGGAACAGTTTTTAACTGCTGTATATAATGCTATTGAAGTCTGCCACACACACAAAAAACTTAAAGCTGTACAGCATAGAGGAGATAATGTGCCCTGCAGATGACTGCATTTTTAATACTAATGTGAAAATAAAGTATTTATTACTTGATCTTTTGTTTTGTGTCACTCAGACTGAAGAGTTTTAGAATCTTAGTTCTCAGCCGCGACTCCTGTTTTAATCTGAGGCTCAGATTTACTTGTAACGTAATAGTAATATAAAACTCTAAATGAAATATACAAACAATAGTCACTAGCTCTTTACACTTGATATATATATATATATATATATATATCACCGGAAAATGGTCAGATTGTGCGAGAATATGTGTCAAATACCACCATATTGTAAAAGACCTTAATTATTGTTTTAGATGAAAATATTCTAATTAGCCAAACAAAATATAAAGCAAGTCATGAAAATTTAGGCAGTCTTGTCATATACCTCAGCTTTAACTTAATTCACATTGTATAGTATAGTTTTGTGTCTATCCAGTAACACCTCAAACTCCCTAGCTCTTCCATAAGATGAGGCTTAGAGGCCTGAGATTTAGTACAGCTGTGGATGACAAGATCTAGAAGGTATTTGCAGAGTTCTGGCATAAAATATATTACTGCTATCTAATTATGACAACCCTGTAAAACCCAAATATAGAAAAATGCAAAAAAAAAAAAATTTCAATCATTCAGATGTTGTTGTAGGAGGCCTTTTGGGGTGAAAATGGAGTGTTTTCAAAAATGTTATGTTTTAGTAAGTTTTTACGGAAATGTTGTAATATTGCAACATTGGGCTTAATGGGGAGCAGAATCTCCTGTATTTCCACTCATTGTCATGAACAACAATAGAGAACTAAGGATTCATTTGCAGGGTTTTGCTTTTCCCAAACCAGTATATAACATGAATAATAATAATAATCTTAATGTGGTTGAACCAAAAAAAAAATATATATATATAAAAAAAAAAGGGATAACCAAAATTGTTGTAATTCTGCAACACTTGGTCTTACAGGGTTAAAGACGAGGACCAAAAATGTTTTCAAGCTATGTTTGAACTGATGTAGTTGTATTGTAATGTATTTTCACCACATGCTAAACATGCACATTTTCAGAAACATTTGTTACCTTTCAAATGAAGCCACAAACAGGCATTTTGGCCAAAATAAAAGGGTGGTTGTTCAAACTTTAAAGTAGCTACAAGGACATTTTACTGATTATTAACCGCTCTCGATTCAATATACAGTAGTGTTCAAAATAATAGCAGTCCAATGTGACTAACCAGATTAATCCAGGTTTTAATATATTTTTTATTGCTACATGGCAAACAAGGTACCAGTAGGTGCAGTAGATTCTCAGAAAACCAACAAGACCCAGCATTCATGATATGCAGCTCTTAAGGCTGTGCAATTGGGCAATTAGTTGAAAGGGGTGTGTTTAAAAAAATAGCAGTGTGGCATTCAATCAGTGAGGTCATCAATTTTGTGAAAAAACAGGTGTGAATCAGGTGGCCTCTATTTAAGGAATGCTGGGTCTTGTTGGTTTTCTGAGAATCTACTGCACCTACTGGTACCTTGTTTGCATGTATGAAGCAATATGTATGTATATGTAGCAATATCAAATATACTAAAAACCTGGATTAATCTGGTTAGTCACATTGGACTGCTATTATTTTGAACACGTACATGCCTCTAGGTGACCTGTCTGCTCAGATCCAGCTTCGGAGGTGCCTTCGAACAGCAGGATGTGGAGAGCTCCGTAGTTGGCTCTCCACCAGCAGGCAACAGCTTCACCCGCTGCTCCACCTGCTTCCTGGGAGCTAACACCACGCTGCTGGAGGCCCACGCTGTGCTGCTGGAATCACTGGAAGGAAGGAAGGGAGGCAGTCTGGTGCAGTCAGCAGGTAACATTAATTAAACATGTATTTTAATATGGTTTAATCCAAATTCTGTAAAAGGGAGAAAGAAAGGCTTGTTGACTGGTTTTCCTCACTGATGGAGGAAGCCAGAACCACTTCTGTGTGTTTTCCACAGTTGAGCTGGAAAGTCTCCACTCAGTTGTTTAATCCCTTTTAATACAGTCGGGGGTCTGACTGAGCTCCAACTGATGTGGGAGTCAGTAGGTAAATACAGTTCATATAAACTGCATGTACAGACGTATTTTCCTTATATTCCTCTGAATGCACCATATGACTATTTTATTAATGTAAAAGAAAACACAAAATACAGACACCAGGCCACAATTCAAGGTATAAAAATATAATGTAATATCAATTCTTCTGTATTTACAAGGTGCACCTGAATGCATCATTAAGTCTGTCCGCACCAACCATGAACTCAGCTTTAAAACTGTGGACAGAAATGCAAACTGACCAAAACAAAATAAAGTAACTAAGAAACTAAGAACACAGAAGCAAGGCACCAGGCAAAACCTGCTCATACTTTCTTCTTTTCTTCACTTCACTTTACAGCAGTTAGCACTTGCCAACTCTTCCTGAGAAAATGCTGTACTCGCACTACGCGTTTTTTATTTCTCTTTCATGACTGTGAAGTGATTGACGTCCTGCTCCAGTTGCTCCTCCTCGAAGTGAAGAGAGCAGAAGACAGTTTGTTTGAGTTCAGTGGAGCAGACAGGTCTGCAACGTCATGACATTTCTTCAAATGATGTATAAAAGTCAAGCACTGCAGTTTGTTTAGGCCGATTATAAATTACCCAGAAAGCCTCATATAGAGAGGGCACAGAAGAGTTCTGGCAGCTTTTAAGAAGTGCGAGACAAAATCACACTAAACTAAAGAGAAAAATGTAAAAGCGCAGTGAATACCGGCTCACTTCAAGCACTGCTGCTCTAGACTGCCCTTAAAATTGTAACTTTCTCCAAAGAAAGTCATTTGTTCACTAGATAGCGGCAGCACCTGAGTGACTCCCAAGAAGACTGCCAAGTCTGCTTGTTGGCAGTTTCATCACAGCCTTTTAGATGAAGAATATAAAATGGAATTGAGCCTCATATTTTTAAGATGGAAGCTGTTGTTTACATTGATGACTAAAAGCGAGCTACTTGGATACAACATCTAGCATACGGTCCTGTCCAAACTAAAGGGCGAGCACCAGTCTGCCTCAGATCCAGACTACAGCTATTTTTGGGGAGCCAACTGGCACATCAATGTCTTCTCTTCATTGTTCTGCCACCTTTCTGTGTATTAATCATCATGAGTCAGGAAGAGAGATCACAGGTTCAAAATGTCCCAAAATCCCTGTGTCAGCATCACTTATCCTCTTCCTTGTGTCGGTCAGTCCCCCTGGCTGTTTTTAGTCTCCGTGTCAAACTGTGAAGAACATCCTCTTATTTGAGGAGGCTCAGCACTGAGCTTCAACACTTCGGTGGCCTCTGCCCTCGTCCAATCAGCAGCCAGGCCTTTCTCAGAACAGTAGCCTCCTCGTGCTGTCCGGCTGTACAACATGAGAAATATGGTGT